>NC_053391.1:91585266-91670520 GCF_905171765.1 Bufo bufo
TGGTCTGATCATAATGAAGCAATGGCCTTATCATCTGGGGTGTGGCAACATTGCCAACACACTCATAGAGGTGATGATCGCTTCATTGTGATACGCAAGCCCCTTCACCACAACAAGGTAATGATCACGAAGGGAATTGACACTTGTATGTGCCTTTTTTTTTGTTTTGTTTTTGCACCACAGTGCAGCACCAGAGGCCAGAAAAATTAGGCATGTACACATGCCTGAAAAATAATGTTATTGTTGCAGCCGCTGTTGTAGCAGCGGCCGGAAAAATGATGTTTTCCAGGCAGAAAGGTGGCTAAAACATTGCGGCTTGAACCCTAGTTGGTGGCGGAGAATTCACAAAAGTCATCCGGTATGCAGACATTAAATTCAGCAGCGTGGGGACCATTTTGAGGCCAAGGCATGTCATCAGGCCTTTTGTTAGTCAAACGTATCCCCCACTGTCAGTCCCTTCTGGATCCATGCCTCATTCATCTTAATGAAGGTGAGGTAATCAACACTTTTTTGACCGAGGCGACTTCTTTTGTCAGTGACAATGCCTCATGCTGCACTGAAGGTCCTTTCTGACAGGACACTTGAAGCGGGGCAGGCCAGAAGTTCTATCGCAAACTGGGATAGCTCAGGCCACAGGTCAAGCCTGCACACCCAGTAGTCAAGGGGTTCATCGCTCTCAGAGTGTCGATATCTGCAGTTAAGGCGAGGTAGTCTGCTACCATGTCGGTCGAGTCGTTCTCTAAGGCTGGATCCCGAAGGGCTGTGGCGATGTGTAGGACTGAAAAAGCTCTGCATGTCCTCCATCAACAACACATCTGTAAAGCGTCTGTCCTTGCCGCCCGTGGTCGTGGTAGGAGGAGGATTACTTTCACCTCTTCCCCTGTTAGAATCCCGTTGTGCTGTGACATCCCCTTATAAGCTGTGTAAAGCATATTTTTTTGTTTTTGTTTTGAACTGCTGCATCCTTCTGACTTTCGGTAAGTTGCTAACATTTCCGCCACATTTCTGCTTATACGGGGTCTAGTTTGTAGAGTGGCCACCCAGTACAGGTCGTTCTCCTTCATCCTTTTTATACGAGGGTCCCTCAACAGACATGAAGCATGAAAGACCCATATTCACAAGGTTGGATGTCAAGCTACTCATTTCCCGTTCCTCGTCCTCATGATGTCATTGACGGTCTGTTCTTCACCCCAGCCACGTACAACACTACGGGTCCCAGATAGGTGACAACAACGAGCACCCTGGGATGCCTGCTGTGGTTGGTCTTCCTCCTCCTCAAAGCCACATTTTCTCCTCTGACTCCTTTTCCTCATACTCTCTTGCAGCGTTGCGCAGGTCCGGCAAGCGATGATGACAAGGCTGTTTCTGGTGGTGATGGTGACCACAACTCTTCCTCTTCCTCTTCACGCTCATCTACAGCCTGATCCAGCACTCTTGCAGGGCACACTCCAGGAAGAAAACAAATGGGATGAGGTCGCTGATGGTGCCTTCGGTGCGACTGACTAGGTTTGTCACCTCCTCAAAAGGACGCATGAGCCTACAGGCATTGCGCATGAGCGTCCAGTAACGTGGCAAAAAAATTCCCAGCTCCACAGAGGCTGTCCTAGCACCCCGGTCATACAAATACTCGTTGACGGCTTTTTCTTGTTGGAGCAGGCGGTCAAACATTAGGAGTGTTGAATTCCAACGGTGGGCTGTCGCAAATCAAGCGCCTCACTGGCATGTTGTTTCGGCGCTGAATGTCTGAAAAGTGTGCAATGGCCATGTATCAACGCCTGAAATGGCCACGCACCTTCCTGGCCTACTTGAGGACGTCATGTAAGCCTGGGTACTTAGACAAAGCGCTGTACGATGAGATTCAACACATGTGCCATGCACGCCACATGTGTCAACTTGCCCAAATTCAATGCTGCCAACAAATTGCTTCCATTGTCACACACCACTTTGCCGATCTCCAGTTGGTCCTGGGTCAGCCACTGATCCACCTGTGCGTTCAGGGCGGACAGGAGTGCTGGTCCGGTGTGGCTCTCTGCTTTCAGGCAAGTCAACCCCAAGACAGCGTGACACTGTCGTATCCGGGATGTGGAATAGCCCCTGGGGAGCTGGGGGATTCAGTTGATGTGCAGCCAGACACCGCAGCAGAAGAGGACTCAGCCGAGGAGGTTATGGAAGAGGATGGAGTAGGAGGAGTAGAGGAGGTGGCAGTAGGCCTGCCTGCAAGTTGTGGCGGTGTCACCACTCCACTGCAGAGCCACGCATTCCATGCTGTCAGCCGTCAGCAGGTTGACCCAATGCGCAGTGTAGGTGATATACCTGCCCTGACCGTGCTTTGCAGACCAGGTATCAGATGGACCCTTGCCCCAACACTGTATGCCAGAGATGCCATGACTTCCTTTTCAATCACTGAGTAGAGGTTTGGGATTGCCTTTTTTGAAAAAAATTTTTGTCCGGGTACCTTCCACTGTGGTGTCAATAGCGACAAATTTTTTGAAGGCCTCAAGACTCCACCAGCTGGTATGGTAAAAGTTGGGGCTAAGAGTTCCGTCAAGCCAGCTGTCAGACGCCGGGCAAGGGGGTGACTCTGTGACATGGCTTCCTTCGCTCAAACATTTCCTTTACAGACACCTGACTGTGGGCAGATGAGATGGAACTGCTGAAAGTGAGAGGCGGAGTGGGGGTGGTTGAGAGGGGGCAAGGAGGACAGCAGTGGTTGACGTGGCTGAAGATGCTGGACCAGGAGGAGGATGGTGGCTTTGAGCTTGTGTGCTGCTTCTACTCGTCATCATGTGTTGATCCCATAGGAGTTTGTGATGTGCGATCATGTGCCTTCGCAAAGCAGTTGTACCTAGGTGGGGTGTTGGATTTCCCACGACTCAGTTTCTTTTGGCACAGGTTGCAAATGCATCGCTGTTGTCAGAGGCAGACACACAAAAAAAATGCCACACTGCTGAGCTTTGCAATGATGGCATTCTGGTGGTGGCAACAGCATGTGTTAATTGGCGTGCTGTCTGGCTGACCCGGGTGCCGATACATGCTGTCTGACTGTGCCACTAGACTCCTTGCGACGACCTCCCCCTGCTTCCAACTCGTCTCCTCCTTCTCTCTGTCTCCCCTTCTGAACTTTTCCCCCTCTTCTTCTTCTCTTCGAGCAGGCACCCACGTGGCATCCACGGACACATCGTCATCATCAACCACTTCACTTGTATCTGACACCTCAGCAAAGGAAGCAGCAGCGGGTACAACATCATCATCATCATCACACTGTATGTCCATGTGTGTATGCTGCCTGACTGAATCATATCCCTGTTATCTCATCCTCTGGCAATAATGGTTGCGCATCACTAATTTCATCCAACTGATGTGTAATAACTCCTCTGAGGGATCAAGTGAAGCGGCTGTGGTGGCTGTGGTGGTAGTGGTGGTGGTGGCGGCGGGGGGGAGAGTGGTAACTTGAGAGCAGGTGACCAAAGCTGATGCGAGGAGGATGGTGCGTCAAGGTTCTTAGCGGAAGCTGTTGAAGATTGGGTGTCTGTGTAAGCCAGTCAACTATTTTTCTCTGAATTTTTTGGGTTCAGGGTACGTGGCCTCTGAACACTGGGCATTATTCCAGGGCCAGTGGAAATCACAGCACACAAACACGACGGCCCCTGCGGACGTGGCCTGCCTCTGCCTGTCATTTTTTAATAGATAAGTGTTACTATGCGTTACAAGGTACTGTGCCACCCTATATAAGTGGTGGGCAGTGGGCACAGTACAGTCTGTGTGGGCCTGACACCACACTGCTTGCAACTGTGATTATATCACAGAGCAACAATCTTTACATCGAATTTTTTTTTATCTGCGCGGTATTTGTTGAGTGAATGACACCCTGTAACAGTATAAGTGGTGAGGTCTAGCCACTAGCCAGTGGCACAATACAGTCTGTGTGGGCCTGACACACATGGGCTTGCAAATGGGATTGATCGCAGAAAAATATTAAATATAATTTTTATCTTATCTGCGAGTATTTGTGAGTGAGTGACACCCTGTAATGGTATAAGTGAAGGTCTAGCCACTAGCCAGTGGCAAATACAGTCTGTGGGCCAGACACAACGGCTTGCAACTGTGATTATATCACAGAAAGTTTTTAAATATAATTTGTATTTATCTGTGAGGTATTTCTGAGTGAGTGACACCCTGTAACGGTATAAGTGAAGGTCTAGCACTAGCCAGTGGCCAGCAATACAGTCTGTGTGGGCCTGACACACACGGGCTTGCAAATGGGATTAGATCACAGAAAAATATTTAATAGAATTTTTATTTATCTGCGAGGTATTTGTGAGTGAGTGACACCCTGTAACGGTATAAGTGACGGTCTAGCACTAGCCACGTGGCCACAATACAGTCTGTGTGGGCCTGACACACACGGGCTTGCAAATGGGATTAGATCACAGAAAAATATTAAATAGAATTTTTTTTATCTGCGAGGTATTTTCTGTCACACCCTGTATGGAATGGTGTGCACACAGTACTGTCTGTGACTGAGCCTGCAGCCTCTCACACACGGGCAGGCAACTGCAATATATGTATATATAAAATAAAATAAAAAAGCAGACTGATGTACCAGCCCTGAAAGGGCTTTTGGGGTGCTGTCAGGACGCTGTCCTTACAGCAGATGAGTTTGTGGACACGAACACTGCCCTAGCTAACGCTTTTCCCTATGAATCAGCAGCAGCAGCACTGTCCCTCCTCTCACACACGGGCAGGCAACTGCAATATATGTATATATAAACATTTTTAAAAAAGCAGACTGATGTACCAGCCCTGAAAAGGGCTTTTTGGGGTGCTGTCAGGACGCTGTTCTTACAGCAGATGAGTCTGTGGACACAGAACAATGCCCTCGCTAACGCTTTCCCTATTGAATCAGCAGCCAGCAGCAGCACTGTCCCTCCTCTCACTGAGAATGTAGATTCCGAATGAATCTAAAATGGATGCTGTCCAGGAGGGGGAGGGTCTGGGAGGGAGGGTCTGCTGCTGATTGGCTGGAATGTGTCTGTGACTGTGAGGTACAGGGTCAAGTTTACTCAATGATGATGTATAGGGGGCGGACCGAACATCACATATGTTCGCCCGCCGCGGCGAACGCGAACAAGCTACGTTCGCCGGGAACTATTCGCCGGCGAACTATTCGAGCCATCTCTAGTCAGGACAGACAGCAGAACAGACAGCGTTAGGTACATGGTAACACTCTAGTATACGCCCTACACATAACTCAGCAGTGTCAGGACCTACAACAGAAAGTATCGGTAACGGTGGAGTATAAGGCCCACACATAAGTCATCAGAGTCAGGACAGACTTCAGCATCAGCACCAGGTAGATGCAAAGGGTCCAGTATAAGGGCTACACATAGCTCGGCCTAACTCAGCACAACAGCTAGCGGCATGTTCGAAGTGTGCAGCAAGAATTGGTTCCCAGGAATGGCCCCCTACCAGACAGGACAACACCGAAAATAAACCAAGACACCTCTGACAGCTTCATGTTGTAATTGTGCAGCAGGAATGGGCAAACATGAAAAAAATTACACTATTTGACTTAAAATTCTTGTTTAAATAAATAATTATTTTTTTTAAACAACAAGAAAAAGAAGTACAAAATTAGCTACACACGACACGACGCATTCCTCTGACTGATAGAACTTTCAAGATCGGGCACATCAAATCTGTGGCAGATAAATATTTTTAATAACATTTTATCAATTACAATTTCAAACATTTTAACAATAACAGTCCTTTCTGGCTTATTTTATTCATGGAATGCAACTATATGTTTTATTATTTTACGGTTCCTCTGATCCATCCTCCGAACCTTCTTTGAAACCCGCCGCAGCAGCTTATGTACAGTCGTGGCCAAAAGTTTTGAGAATGACACAAATATTAGTTTTCACAAAGTTTGCTGTTAAACTGCTTTTAGATCTTTGTTTCAGTTGTTTCTGTGATGTAGTGAAATATAATTACACGCACTTCATACGTTTCAAAGGCTTTTATCGACAATTACATGACATTTATGCAAAGAGTCAGTATTTACAGTGTTGGCCCTTCTTTTTCAGGACCTCTGCAATTCGACTGGGCATGCTCTCAATCAACTTCTGGGCCAATTCCTGACTGATAGCAACCCATTCTTTCATAATCACTTCTTGGAGTTTGTCAGAATTAGTGGGTTTTTGTTTGTCCACCCGCCTCTTGAGGATTGACCACAAGTTCTCAATGGGATTAAGATCTGGGGAGTTTCCAGGCCATGGACCCAAAATGTCAATGTTTTGGTCCCCGAGCCACTTAGTTATCACTTTTGCCTTATGACACGGTGCTCCATCGTGCTGGAAAATGCATTGTTCTTCACCAAACTGTTGTTGGATTGTTGGAAGAAGTTGCTGTCGGAGGGTGTTTTGGTACCATTCTTTATTAATGGCTGTGTTTTTGGGCAAAATTGTGAGTGAGCCCACTCCCTTGGATGAGAAGCAACCCCACACATGAATGGTCTCAGGATGCTTTACTGTTGGCATGACACAGGACTAATGGTAGCGCTCACCTTTTCTTCTCCGGACAAGCCTTTTTCCAGATGCCCCAAACAATCGGAAAGAGGCTTCATCGGAGAATATGACTTTGCCCCAGTCCTCAGCAGTCCATTCACCATACTTTCTGCAGAAGATCAATCTGTCTCTAATGTTTTTTTTTGGAGAGAAGTGGCTTCTTTGCTTCCCTTCTTGACACCAGGCCATCTTCCAAAAGTCTTCGCCTCACTGTGCGTGCAGATGCGCTCACACCTGCCTGCTGCCATTCCTGAGCAAGCTTTGCACTGGTGGCACTCCGATCCCGCAGCTGAATCCTCTTTAGGAGACGATCCTGGTGCTTGCTGGACTTTCTTGGACGCCCTGAAGCCTTCTTAACAAGAATTTAACCTCTTTCCTTGAAGTTCTTGATGATCCTATAAATTGTTGATTGAGGTGCAATCTTAGTAGCCACAATATCCTTGCCGGTGAAGCCATTTTTATGCAACGCAATGATGGCTACACGCGTTTCTTTGCAGGTCACCATGGTTAACAATGGAAGAACAATGATTTCAAGCATCACCCTCCTTTTAACATGTCAAGTCTGCCATTTTAACCCAATCAGCCTGACATAATGATCTCCAGCCTTGTGCTCGTCAACATTCTCACCTGAGTTAACAAGACGATTACTGAAATGATCTCAGCAGGTCCTTTAATGACAGCAATGAAATGCAGTGGAAAGGTTTTTTTGGGATTAGGTTAATTTTCATGGCAAAGAAGGACTATGCAATTCATCTGATCACTCCTCATAACATTCTGGAGTATATGCAAATTGCTATTATAAAAACTTAAGCAGCAACTTTTCCAATTTCCAATATTTATGTAATTCTCAAAACTTTTGGCCACGACTGTAGATAGATTCCATATTAACATACCCATGGTAAGTATATACCTGACACACCCCAAAACACACATTACGGCAATACCTTCCTCTGGGGGTGCGATTCACCTTGTGAATGCATAGTATTTAAACCATGTGTCCACTAATCAAAACACACCATTGTCCCTAATGATTACCTGCTAATGTGTATTGACATCATGGTGAGCACCGCGGCCCTTACTACCCTAACATGCCATCTGCGTCCGACCGAATGTGCGTGGCAATCATGTGATATCTAGTCATACGGCTGCCGACGCACATCAGGAATTAAGGGGCCTGTGCTCCCAATGCGCACCAGTGGTAGGAATAGAGGCAAGACAAGCACTGAAGAGGAGTAATCATCGGCATTATAACAAAGATGAACATGATAAATGTCAGGAGATTATCTACAGATCATCAAAAGTATAAAAAAATAAAATAAAATATGATTAAAAATTTAGGGTTTTGTGGACTATGATAACTGATAAAGTGCAAGTGCCTAAAGATAATGACGTGCATGAATGAATGTGAATCTATACACACATTTTAATTTTTTTGGCTTATGGTGGTATTATACTTATTTATTGCTTTCTGGAATCCATAACTTTATTATTGGTCATTTGTTTATTAGGACACAGCCATTCCTATACTCCTATTATACTTACAATCATTGTATATTTAGATCCCACATGCCATATACTGTTTGTTACTGTTCCTCAGGATGAACGCACTTTTTCTTGTTGATGTGATTCATCTTTTTAATGTTTTTTATGTCAATATGTGTTAATAGAAAATTAAGTTTTGTTTTTATAATTGAGCTATAGATACTCTTTTATTCTTCTGTAGGTCTATTAGTAGAGATGAACGAATTTTTCAAAAATTCGATTCGCTGGTTTGCCAAGTTTTTCGGGAAAAATTTAGTTTGATCCAAATAAATTTGTGGCGAATTACGTTAAAAAAACGCCCATTTCCTGGCTGCTGAGAGCCTTTATAGTGGTGTAGAACACTGTGCCTTGTAGTAACACACATAGGGAGTCTGCTGTGGTAGTGAAATAATACTGTGAGTCAGTATGACATGCAGATGATAGGCGTCGCTCTTAGAATCACCGCACACGTCACTTATTAGGACAGTCACGGGGCCAAAACTGACCAAATAACTCAAGTATCAACTCAGCCTTACAGGTAGATGTTATCGCCAAGAAGAAGCGCACTCCTTTTACACCGTCGTCAGCTGATTCCACATAGATGTCTACAGAACCTGTTCTATTAAACGCTTATACAAGTAGAGCCTCCCCCGACAGAGTGGAGAGGGTGTCAACAGTAAGTTTGTGTTGACGTCACTGATTAATTTTCCCCATTCTCTGATCCGTCAGAACAATTACCCAGAAAAAATGGATCCTGTCTGTTGAGCATCCGCCTTTACTCGGTCAGCATTTGCTCAATAATCCATCAGTATTGCTAAAGGCAAAAAAAAAAACTAAAACGGAGTGGATCTAAAACAGAGATGACACGTGAATGGAATGTTTCTATGTTTTCTACCCACTCCTGCTTTTAGCTACCAAATCATAAGCCAATTCTGATGGGACCATAAAGGCCTTACAGCTGCTACATACAGGATCCGTGTCACGGCTGTATGTGAGCAACAAGAGCATGCACAGAAAATAGAGCTACTGACCGGACCCAAACTAGGGAGGATAAAGGGTGACCCCTGTCAGACCCTCAAAAGCTCTCCCTATGCTGCTAAGCCCATGCCCGGATCCAAATGGTGGAAGGAGGCATGCCCGCGTACCTAAGACTGATGACCACTGTAACCCCTACAATAGTGGAAGGGGCACGGCCACCGGTGCCCTGCTCAGTATATGGAGGGAACCGTGGTCGCCTCGGATCCAGTCAGAAAACACACAGATACACAGCAATGTCTGCACACTTAGCTGAAGGGGCTGCAGCCGCAGTGAAGACGGATCCAAAGACAGGCTGGCAATATCTTGCTACTTGCTGCAGCAGAACACAGGTCCAGTGAAAGGATAGCATACCAGGGAAGATACTCAAGCAAGAGCTACAACCCAAATGAGAAATATAATCCACACCTACAATAGGAGGAGGGGGAATATAAAGGCAGGGAAATCAAACGCAGGAGAAACAGCTGGGAGGAAGGAAACAGAAAACTCCTCCCAGCTCTAGTAGTGACATCATCACAGGGGTGGAGAAACAGAGCTGTGAGAACGTCTCAAAGCTCTGGTAGTGACAGTACCCCCCCCCTCTACGGGTGGACTCCGGACACCCAGGACCCACCTTCTCAGGATGAGCCCTATGAAATGCCCTGATGAGGCGAGTGGCTTTAATGTCCGACACCGGAACCACATCCTCTCCTCAGGACCATAACCCTTCCAATGAACGAGGTACTGGAGAGAACTGCGGACAATGCGAGAGTCCACAATTCTGGAAACCTCAAACTCCAGATTGCCATCAACCAAAATCGGAGGAGGAGGCAAAGAGGAGGGTACCGTGGGCTGGACATATGGTTTTAAGAGAGATCTGTGAAATACATTATGTATCTTCCAAACCCGTGGAAGATCAAGACGGAAGGCAACAGGATTGATGACTGACAAGATTTTATAAGGCCCAATAAACTTGGGACCCAATTTCCAGGAGGGAACCTTCAGTTTAATATTTCTTGTAGACAACCACACCAGATCACCCACACTCAGGTCCGGACCAGGCACACGTCTCTTATCAGCCACACGCTTATACTTCTCACTCATCTTTCTAAGATTACTCTGAATCTTTTGCCAAATGGTAGACAAAGACGAGAAAAATCTCTCCTCCTCAGGTAAACCAGAAAGAGCCCCTCCCGAGAATGTCCCAAACTGCGGATGGAACCCATATGCACCAAAGAATGGCGACTTATCAGAAGATTCCTGACGACGGTTGTTCAGAGCAAACTCAGCAAGAGGGAGAAATGAACACCAATCCTCCTGGTTCTCTGCCACGAAACAGCGCAAATATGTCTCCAGATTCTGATTGAGGCGCTCAGTCTGACCATTCGACTGCGGGTGAAAAGCAGAAGAGAAGGACAGCCGAACCCCTAGGCGAGAACAGAAAGCCTTCCAGAACCTGGACACAAACTGCGTGCCTCTATCGGAAACAATATCAGAGGGAATGCCATGCAATTTAACAATATGGTCGACAAAAGCTTGCGCCAACGTTTTAGCATTGGGTAAACCAGGGAAAGGTACGAAATGAGCCATCTTGCTAAAACGGTCCACCACCACCAGGATCACCGACTTCCCTGAGGAACGAGGAAGATCCGTGATAAAGTCCATGGACAGGTGTGTCCAAGGACGGGAAGGTATGGGTAACGGGAGAAGGGAACCTGAAGGCCGTGAACGAGGGACCTTAGCGCGAGCGCACGTCTCACAAGCAGCCACAAAACACTCCACCGACTTACGAAGAGCCGGCCACCAAAATCTCCGAGCAATGAGATCTACCGTGGCTCTACTCCCGAGGTGACCAGCAAGAACAGTATCATGATGCTCCTTGAAGAGTTTGTGACGTAGCTCAGGAGGCACAAACAACTTCCCAGAAGGACAACGGGCAGGTGCCTCAGTCTGGGCAGCCTGGACCTCGGCCTCCAAATCCGAATATAGAGCAGAAACAACTACCCCCTCCGCCAAAATGGGACCCGGGTCCTCGGAGTTTCCTCCTCCCGGAAAACAGCGAGAGAGAGCATCAGCCTTCACATTTTTGATCCCAGGGCGGAATGTAACAACAAAATTGAATCTGGAGAAGAACAGAGACCATCTGGCCTGTCTCGGATTCATACGCCTGGCCGACTCCAAGTATGCCAGATTCTTATGGTCGGTAAAAACGGTGATAGGGTGCCTGGCCCCCTCCAACCAATGGCGCCATTCCTCGAAAGCCAACTTGATGGCCAACAACTCCCTATCTCCCACATCATAGTTTTTCTCTGCCGGGGAGAGTTTTTTAGAGAAAAAGGCACAGGGTCGCCATTTGGCAGGAGAAGGGCCCTGGGACAAAACCGCACCCACACCCACCTCGGAAGCATCCACCTCAACAATAAAAGGTAAGGAAACATCGGGATGCACCAAGACGGGAGCAGATGCAAAACTCTCTTTAATCTTAGAAAAAGCTGCAAGCGCCTCCTCCGACCAAGAGGAAAAATCCGCCCCCTTTTTTGTCATGTCAGTGAGGGGTTTGACAACAGAGGAATAATTCAAAATGAACTTTCTGTAATTCGCAAAACCCAAAAAGCGCATCAATGCCTTCTGATTCTCAGGAAGCTCCCACTCAAGTACAGCACGGACCTTCTCCGGATCCATGCGAAAACCAGAAGCAGAGAGGAGAAAACCCAGAAATTGAATCTCCGATACCATAAAAAGACATTTCTCCATCTTGGCGTACAATTTATTTTCCCGCAGAATCTGCAGAACCTGAAAAAGATGATCCTGATGGGTCTGAACATCAGGGGAAAAAATATAAATATCATCAAGATACACCAATACAAATTTCCCCATTAAATGGTAGAAAATACTGTTAACAAAATGCTGAAAGACGGCCGGAGCATTCATCAGGCCGAAAGGCATAACGAGATTCTCGAAATGCCCGTTAGGGGTATTAAAGGCCGTTTTCCATTCATCCCCCTCTCTGACCCTGACCAGGTTGTACGCGCCTCTCAAATCCAATTTGGAAAAAACCTTGGCCCCAACAATTTGGTTGAAGAGGTCCGGGATCAGAGAAAGGGGATAGGGATCATGAATCGTGATACGGTTCAGCTCCCTAAAATCTAGGCAAGGTCTCAGAGAGCCATCTTTTTTTTTAACAAAAAAAAAAAACAGCGGCAACAGGTGATTTTGAGGGACGAATATGCCCCTTATCGAGACTCTCGGAGATATAGGTTTGCATTGCGATTCTTTCCTGTTGTGAGAGATTGTAGAGGCGAGCTTTTGGCAGCTTGGCGCCGGGAATGAGGTTAATGGGACAGTCAAACTCCCGGTGAGGAGGTAGCTCCTGAACACCGCTCTCAGAAAACACGTCCGAGAAATCAGAGAGAAATGATGGCACAGTTTTAGTAGACACCTCTGCAAAAGTCGCTGTAAGACAATTCTCTCTACAAAAGTCACTCCACTCATTTATTTGCCTTCCTTGCCAATCAATAGTGGGGTTATGTCTAGTGAGCCAGGGTAACCCCAAAACTAGAGGAGAAGGCAATCCGTTAAGGACAAAACAAGATATATCCTCCACATGAGTGTCACCTACAGCTAACCGGATATTGTGAACAATGCCCTTCAGAGATCTCTGTGAGAGTGGAGCAGAGTCAATAGCAAAAACAGGTATATCCTTTTCTAATGTGCAAACCTGAAAACCATGCATGGCTACAAATTGAGTATCAATAAGATTGACGGCCGCTCCACTATCAACAAAAATCTCACAAGAAATGATCTTGCTCTCTAGCGCCACCCTGGCAGACAGGAGAAAACGGGAACTGCAGGTCAGAGGAAAAGCATCAATTCCTACATCAACTTTGCCCAAAGTAGCAGATGAAGCAGAGTTTGATGATTTACCTTTTGAGGTTTTTCTCTTATTATCGCTCTTAGTACAGTTCAATAATCTCCTAGACGGACAAACATTTGCCAAATGACCTATGCCCCCACAACAAAAACACACCATACTCTGAGGACTAAATCCTCTTTTATCAGGGGCAAGTCGACCTAGCTGCATGGGCTCCTCCTCAGAGGGAAGCGAGACAGGATGAGGCCCCTGCACACTGAATGAGTCCGCACCACTGCCCCTAGACTGACAATGGCTGGACAGAGAGGTCTCGTTTCTTTCTCTTAGACGCCTGTCAAGGCGTACCGCCAATGACATGGCAGACTCTAAGGACGTTGGTCTCTCATGGAAAGCAAACGCATCTTTCAATCTCTCTGAGAGACCATGACAGAACTGACTCCGGAGTGCAGCATCATTCCAACCTGAATCAGCTGCCCATCTCCGAAATTCAGAACAATAAAGCTCCGCAGACAGTTTGTTCTGGCATAAAAAACGTAAGTTAGATTCGGCCAGAGCAACACGATCCGGGTCATCATATATCTGCCCCAGGGCCACAAAAAAATCCTTCCACGGATCGAAGGGAGGGATCCCCTGATGGCAGTGAAAAAGCCCAAGTCTGAGCATTACCCCTGAGCAGGGAGATGACAATCCTCACCCTCTGCTCCTGATTACCAGAGGAATGTGGACACAAGCAAAAATAGAGTTTGCATGCCTCTCTGAAGCGAACAAAACTCTCACTGCCCCCGGAGAACGTTTCCGGAAGTGAGACCTTTGGCTCGCAACAGACTCCATGAAACGGAGCAGAGCCCAATGCTTGAAGCTGAGTCATAGATTGACGGAGATCCGCTACCTCCAAAGAAAGACCCTGCATGCGGTCAACCAGGCCAGAAAGCGGATCCATGTCAAAAAAGACGGTTTTGGTGGATTATAATGTCACGGCTGTATGTGAGCAACAAGAGCATGCACAGAAAATAGAGCTACTGACCGGACCCAAACTAGGGAGGATAAAGGGTGACCCCTGTCAGACCCTCAAAAGCTCTCCCTATGCTGCTATGCCCATGCCCTGATCCAAATGGTGGAAGGAGGCATGCCCGCGTACCTAAGACTGATGACCACTGTAACCCCTACAATAGTGGAAGGGGCACGGCCACCGGTGCCCTGCTCAGTATATGGAGGGAACCGTGGTCGCCTCGGATCCAGTCAGAAAACACACAGATACACAGCAATGTCTGCACACTTAGCTGAAGGGGCTGCAGCCGCAGTGAAGACGGATCCAAAGACAGGCTGGCAATATCTTGCTACTTGCTGCAGCAGAACACAGGTCCAGTGAAAGGATAGCATACCAGGGAAGATACTCAAGCAAGAGCTACAACCCAAATGAGAAATATAATCCACACCTACAATAGGAGGAGGGGGAATATAAAGGCAGGGAAATCAAACGCAGGAGAAACAGCTGGGAGGAAGGAAACAGAAAACTCCTCCCAGCTCTAGTAGTGACATCATCACAGGGGTGGAGAAACAGAGCTGTGAGAACGTCCCAAAGCTCTGGTAGTGACAATCCGTTGTGCGTCTTGTTTTTCCTTCCTTCTGACAGATCAGAAGGAGT
This sequence comes from Bufo bufo, assembly GCF_905171765.1. Lineage (NCBI taxonomy): Eukaryota > Metazoa > Chordata > Amphibia > Anura > Bufonidae > Bufo > Bufo bufo. The sequence goes on from NC_053391.1 coordinate 91,599,884, forward strand.
GTCAAAAAATGATGATGTCAGCCAAGCCGAAATGGCAGAGTCTGGAGGTGGCAACAGCATGAGTAGGCCACAGAGTGGCACAATGACAGAGTCTGGAGGTGGCGGCAGCATCAGGAGGCCACAGAGTGGCAAGGTGACATACTGTGGAGGTGGGTGGCAATACCAATACCAGTACCCGCTGAAGATGGTGGGTGAAAGAAGGAGCACTTGCATACGATGTGTGGCATCAGGCGGGTAACAGCATCAGAATAGTAGCTGAGGCAGGTAGGCAGAAGAAACCGGTCTCTTTTGCCAAATTGTTGGTGTGGCACCATGGATGATCTAGTCTGATGCATCAGGCATTGGTGTATGGAAATCCTGGCTTATCCATGCCTGATTCAGATGGTTATAAGGGAAAATAATAGCATTCTTAATACAGAATGCTAAGTAAATTAGGGATGGAGGGGGTTAAAAAAATAAAATAAAAATTAAACTCACCTCATACACTTGTTCGCGCAGCCCGGCTCGTCTTCTTTCTTCTTCTTTGATGATCTGGGAGGAAAAGGACCTTTGGTGACGTCACTGCGCTCACCACATGGTCCATCCTAAGTTTATCAAGTCATTTGAAACTGAAACAGTTCTGTAAAGAAGAATGGTCAAGAATTACTCCTGACCGTTGTGCACGTCTGATCTGCAACTACAGGAAACGTTTGGTTGAAGTTATTGCTGCCAAAGGAGGTTCAATCAGTTATTAAATCCAATGGTTCACATACTTTTTCCCCCTGCACTGTGAATGTTTACATGGTGTGTTCAATAAAAACACAGTAACATTTAATTCTTTGTGTGTTATTAGTTTAAGCAGACTGTGATTGTCTATTGTTGTGACTTAGATGAAGATCAGATCACATTTTATGACCAATTTGTGCAGAAATCCATATCATTCCAAAAGGTTCACATACTTTTTCTTGCAACTGTAACTGCAGCGCTGAATGCTGAATGAAATTAGTTTTTCCGCCAAAATAATTCACAAAAGATTTTAATGCATATAAGTGCAGCGCTTAATACTGAATACAAGATTTTTAGTCCACCGAAATAATTCCAAAAATATTTTATCGCATACAAGTGCAGCGCTTAATGCTGAATACAAGATTTTTTGTCCACCGAAAAAATGAAAAAAAAATATTTTACCCCATATAACTGCAGTGCTGAACGCTGAATAATTTTTTTTTCCACCGAAATAAGTCACAAAAGATTTTACCACATATACCGTAACTGAAGGGCTGAATGAAATTTGTTTCTCCACCGAAATAATTCACAAAAGATTTTAACGCATTTAAGTGCAGCGCTGAATGCTGAATACAATTTATTTTTCCACCTAAATACTTCAATAAAGATTTTACCACATATAACGGAGCACGGAGATGGAAACGGTCTTCGGATTCCCCCCGCACTATACGGAAATTTAAGAAATGAACCGCTGCTCTCGACAGTAGGGATGAGCGAACCCGAACTGTATAGTTCGGGTTCGTACCGAATTTTGGGGTGTCCGTGACACGGACCCGAACCCGAACATTTTCGTAAAAGTCTGGGTTCGGGTTCGGTGTTCGGCGCTTTCTTGGCGCTTTTTGAAAGGCTGCAAAGCAGCCAATCAACGAGCGTCATACTACTTGCCCCAAGAGGCCATCACAGCCTTGCCTACTATTGGCATGAAAACCTACAAAAGAATACTGAAAGCTGATAAACTATAAAAATATTGTTTTATTTGGGTACATGATTAAAAGCATACATAGAGATAACAGACAAATGCACAAAGTGCAGCACAATCCTGGGAGAGTTAGTAGAGTACAAAAAGGGTAAAAAGACAGAAGTGACCCAAGTATGGATGTATCTAAATGAGGCAAAGTTACCATGTAAAATATATGTTAAAGGGATACCCACTATTGGTAAGAGTACACATGATCTCGTCAAATATAAAGTGCAAGTGCAAGCTTATATATATAAGCAAAGGAGAGGAGAAATAACCCTTCAATGTGGGTCCCTAAATACATATATATATATATACCTATTCAAGTAATCTAAGCGGGTAAATAAAGTGCATGTGCAAATCACGTAACAATTTACAGGAGAAAACACATAATAAGTGTTTGATCAAAAAACACAAGACAACCGCAGAAGTTTAACAGGTAAACAGGTGAACAGGAATGAGGTCACATACCGTATGTAAAATGATGGTAAGTCCACAGGAAGACTGCACACCCCGACGCGCGTTTCGATTTGAAACCTTCCTCTGGGGGTACAGTCTTCCCACTGGAGTAGTCCCTCTTAAACAGGTGTTCCGCCAATCGGGGTCCATTAATCGGACACGTGAGTTCTGAGGCACAGGTGAACCGCGCGGTGGCCAATCGCGCAGGTGCAGCTGCGCCTATTCACTCAAGGACCTTCCGTGACGTCAAAAACGTCATAGTCTCGAGGGATGTTCGAGGGTCATATGGTAGCCGATATTACAACTACGTCTATTGCTCAAGGACCTTCCGTGACGTAATAAACGTCATGGTCTCGCGAGATACTCAGCGGTCACGTAATAGTCAGTATTACAACCAACAAGGTCATGCAGGCGGATCACATGATCGTGAGTTACAGTCACATGTTTCTCCAATGGTTCAAACGTCATCCAAAAGGGAGGACACAAGTAGGCACGTCACGAAGTGTAAATAAGTGAGTGTGTAAGCACAAAATAATGCACCTGTATATTCATAAAATTGTGATACACATTAGGTGCATAAGAAAAACAATAAAGGGATAAAGATTTGATGAGGTAAAATGAGTCGCGGCTACATAGTCTCTCCAAAAAGGTGGTAACCTATAGCGGATACCCACACAAGGAGAGTCCATGGCCGCGAGTCAGAACCTCAACAACTGAAATTACATATATCAAGATTGATAGTGCAATTATATATATATATAGTAGTGCAATATGCACAACATAATAAACAAAGTGAGGAGTTGGACTGGGTAAAGTGAATCACAGCGATACAATCTCCCAACAGTGCGGCAACCCAGATAGGTCGCCCAATGGGGGGAGAGTGCATGGCAGGGAGTCAAAACCAAGCACAAGAGAAGTATTACTAATATACTTAGAAATGCATTGTGCAAATTTGTAAAAAATTGGATGAGGTGAAATGAGTCACGGCCACGCAGTCTCCCGACAGGGCAACACCCCAAAACGGGACCCAATAAAGGGAGACTGTATGGCCGGGAGTCATAACCAAACCCAAAGTGCAAAAAAAGGGGGGAGTTATTGATGTACTAGATAAGTGCATTGTGCAAAGTACAAAATATTGTTGGTGAGTGAGAAAGAAAACAATCAATAGGTGAAAAAAGTACACATGTGTGACATGCATATATGAACCTGAGGGAGCAATACATATATGTCGTTCATAAACCATAAAAAATAATGATGTAAAAACACAAGAAAGAAAGAAGACGTGAAGTGACATTTCGATCCTTCAGATTGTATCATTGATGACGTAGATAGTCCAATAGAGCATGCTCAAGATACTTGTAGAGAGCGTGGAAATAAATCTAATAACCTTTATTGGGTCCCGTTTTGGGGTGTTGCCCTGTCGGGAGACTGCGTGGCCGTGACTCATTTCACCTCATCCAATTTTTTACAAATTTGCACAATGCATTTATAAGTATATTAGTAATACTTCTCTTGTGCTTGGTTTTGACTCCCTGCCTTGCACTCTCCCCCCATTGGGCGACCTATCTGGGTTGCTGCACTGTTGGGAGATTGTATCGCTGTGATTCACTTTACCCAGTCCAACTCCTCACTTTGTTTATTATGTTGTGCATATTGCACTACTATATATATATATATATAATTGCACTATCAATCTTGATATATGTAATTTCAGTTGTTGAGGTTCTGACTCGCGGCCATGGACTCTCCTTGTGTGGGTATCCGCTATAGGTTACCACCTTTTTGGAGAGACTATGTAGCCGCGACTCATTTTACCTCATCAAATCTTTATCCCTTTATTGTTTTTCTTATGCACCTAATGTGTATCACAATTTTATGAATATACAGGTGCATTATTTTGTGCTTTCACACTCACTTATTTACACTTCGTGACGTGCCTACTTGTGTCCTCCCTTTTGGATGACGTTTGAACCATTGGAGAAACATGTGACTGTAACTCACGATCATGTGATCCGCCTGCATGACCTTGTTGGTTGTAATACTGACTATTACGTGACCGCTGAGTATCTCGCGAGACCATGACGTTTATTACGTCACGGAAGGTCCTTGAGCAATAGACGTAGTTGTAATATCGGCTACCATATGACCCTCAAACATCCCGCGAGACTATGACGTTTTTGACGTCACGGAAGGTCCTTGAGTGAATAGGCGCAGCTGCACCTGCGCGATTGGCCACCGCGCGGTTCACCTGTGCCTCAGAACTCACGTGTCCGATTAATGGACCCCGATTGGCGGAACACCTGTTTAAGAGGGACTACTCCAGTGGGAAGACTGTACCCCCAGAGGAAGGTTTCAAATCGAAACGCGCGTCGGGGTGTGCAGTCTTCCTGTGGACTTACCATCATTTTATATACGGTATGTGACCTCATTCCTGTTCACCTGTTTACCTGTTAAACTTCTGCGGTTGTCTTGTGTTTTTTGATCAAACACTTATTATGTGTTTTCTCCTGTAAATTGTTACGTGATTTGCACATGCACTTTATTTACCCACTTAAATTACTTGAATAGGTATATATATATATATATATATATGTATTTAGGGACCCACATTGAAGGGTTATTTCTCCTCTCCTTTGCTTATATATATAAGCTTGCACTTGCACTTTATATTTGATGAGATCATGTGTACTCTTACCAATAGTGGGTATCCCTTTAACATATATTTTACATGGTAACTTTGCCTCATTTAGATACATCCATACTTGGGTCACTTCTGTCTTTTTACCCTTTTTGTACTCTACTAACTCTCCCAGGATTGTGCTGCACTTTGTGCATTTGTCTGTTATCTCTATGTATGCTTTTAATCATGTACCCAAATAAAACAATATTTTTATAGTTTAAAAGCTTTCAGTGTTCTTTTGTAGGTTTTCTATCAGTTTCTGAGTCAAGCTCTTTTGAGGGGCCTTTACTGTGGCTTCACGCCATTCTTTTGTGTAATCTACTTCTGTATTAACTACTATTGGCATGGCTGTGATTGGCCAGTGCAGCATGTGACCCAGCCTCTATATAAGCTTGGGTCACGTAGCGCTGCACGTCACTCTGCTGATTCAAGCATAGGTAGAGGTTGCTGCTGCGAAGTTAGGGCGAGATTAGGCAGATTAACTCCTCCAAAAGACTTCATTCAGTGATCGATCTCCAGCTGTGGATCATTGAAGTGCTGATATTGAATTGCTCACTTTTTTTAGGCTGCCCAGAGCATTTTTATATCACTTTTTTCTGGGGTGATCGGCGGCCATTTTGTGGCTTGTGGTGCGCCAGCACAAGCTACCACCAAGTGCATTTAACCATCAATAGTGTGGTTATTTTTTGCTATATCCTACATCAGGTGCAGGCTGAGCCTGTGTCACCCAAGTGCATTTAACCATCAACAGTGTGGTTATTTTTTGGCCATATACTACATCAGGTGCAGGCTGAGCCTGTGTCACCCAAGTGCATTTAACCATCAACAGTGTGGTTATTTTTTGGCCATATACTACATCAGGTGCAGGCTGAGCCTGTGTCACCCAAGTGCATTTAACCATCAACAGTGTGGTTATTTTTTGACCATATACTACATCAGGTGCAGGCTGAGCCTGTGTCACCCAAGTGCATTTAACCATCAACAGTGTGATTATTTTTTGGCCATATACTACATCAGGTGCAGGCTGAGCCTGTGTCACCCAAGTGCATTTAACCATCAACAGTGTGGTTATTTTTTGACCATATACTACATCAGGTGCAGGCTGAGCCTGTGTCACCCAAGTGCATTTAACCATCAACAGTGTGATTATTTTTTGGCCATATACTACATCAGGTGCAGGCTGAGCCTGTGTCACCCAAGTGCATTTAACCATCAATAGTGTGGTTATTTTTTGGCCATATACTACATCAGGGGCAAGTTGATCCTGTCACCCAGCGCCTAAATAATAGCCCTGACATTTATATTCCTCCAAATCAGTACTGTTTTAGCTGGTCAAATTATTTGTAGTAACAGTAAAAGCACAGTTTTTGTTCTGGGTTGAAAAACTATTCCCAAATTTGCCATTTTCAAAATTAGTAGTTTCTGCTATATCAGGCCTACTTTAAATCTATTACAAAAAGGATATCTTAGATTGAAGGTGCTGATAGTGTCATTCTGAAAAACTTAACACACATGCTATAGTGCAGATACAAGTCTAATTCTGTGATAAAAGGTATATCTGTCACACAGCGCGTAAAAAATAGGCCTCATATTTATATTCAACCAAATCTGTCATTACTTGTGTGCCTGTATTAGTGTAATATGGTACCTAAATAGATAGCCAGTCAGTGTTAGGTGTCTGCAAAAAAAGGCCTGAATTTTAATTCAATACATTGGCCCGAATAATATTTTTCTTATTGTGGTGAACAGGAACAATGAGGAAAACATCTAGCAAGGGACGCGGACGCGGACGTGGACATGGTCGTGGTGGTGTTAGTGGACCCTCTGGTGCTGGGAGAGGACGTGGCTGTTCTGCCACAGCCACACGTTCTAGTGTACCAACTACCCCAGGTCCCAGTAGCCGCCAGAATTTACAGGGATATTTGGTGGGGCCCAATGCCGTTCTAAGGATGTTAAAGCCTGAGCAGGTACAGGCATTAGTCAATTGGGTGGCCGACAGTGCATCCAGCACGTTCACATTATCTCCCACCCAGTCTTCTGCAGAAAGTGCACAAATGGCGCATGAAAACCAAGCCCATCAGTCTGTCACATCACCCCCATGCATATCAGGGAAACTGTCTGAGCCTCAAGTTATGCAGCAGTCTCTTATGCTGTTTGAAGACTCTGCTGCCAGGGTTTCCCAAGGGCATCCACCTAGTCCTTCCCCAGGGGTGGAAGAGATAGAATGCATTAACGCACAACCACTTATGTTTCCTGATGATGAGGACATGGGAATACCACCTCAGCATGTCTCTGATGATGACGAAACACAGGTGCCAACTGCTGCGTCTTTCTGCAGTGTGCAGACTGAACAGGAGGTCAGGGATCAAGACTGGGTGGAAGACGATGCAGGGGACGATGAGGTCCTAGACCCCACATGGAATGAAGGTCGTGCCACTGACTTTCACAGTTCGGAGGAAGAGGCAGTGGTGAGACCGAGCCAACAGCGTAGCAAAAGAGGGAGTAGTGGGCAAAATTAGAACACCCGCCGCCAAGATACTCCGCCTGCTACTGACAGCCGCCATCTGGGACCGAGCACCCCAAAGGCAGCTTCAAGGAGTTCCCTGGCATGGCAGTTCTTTAAACAATGTGCTGACGACAAGACCCGAGTGGTTTGCACGCTGTGCCATCAGAGCCTGAAGCGAGGCATTAACGTTCTGAACCTTAGCACAACCTGCATGACCAGGCACCTGCATGCAAAGCATGAACTGCAGTGGAGTAAACACCTTAAAAACAAAGAAGTCACTCAGGCTCCCCCTGCTACCTCTTCTGCTGCTGCCGCCTCGGCCTCTTCTGCTGCTGCCGCCGCCTCGGCCTCTTCCTCCGCCTCTGGAGGAACATTGGCACCTGCCGCCCAGCAAACATGGGATGTACCACCAACACCACCACCTGCGTTACCAAGCATCTCAACCATGTCACACGGCAGCGTTCAGCTCTCCATCTCACAAACAGAGAAAGCGTAAATTCCCAAATGAGAGAAAGCGTAAATTCCCAAATGAGAGAAAGCGTAAATTCCCAAATAGCCACCCTCGATCCCTGGCCCTGAATGCCAGCATTTCTAAACTACTGGCCTATGAAATGCTGTCATTTAGGCTGGTGGACACAGACAGCTTCAAACAGCTCATGTCGCTTGCTGTCCCACAGTATGTTGTTCCCAGCCGGCACTACTTCTCCAAGAGAGCCGTGCATTCCCTGCACAACCAAGTGTCCGATAAAAAGTGTGCACTGCGCAACGCCATCTGTGGCAAGGTCCACCTAACCACAGATACGTGGACCAGTAAGCACGGCCAGGGACGCTATATCTCCCTAACTGCACACTGGGTAAATGTAGTGGCGGCTGGGCCCCAGGCGGAGAGCTGTTTGGCGCACGTCCTTCCGCCGCCAAGGATCGCAGGGCAACATTCTTTGCCTCCTGTCTCCTCCTCCTCCTACTCAGCTTCCTCCTCCTCTTCTTCCACCTGCTCATCCAGTCAGCCACACACCTTCACCACCAACTTCAGCACAGCCCGGGGTAAACGTCAGCAGGCCGTTCTGAAACTCATATGTTTGGGGGACAGGCCCCACACCGCACAGGAATTGTGGCGGGGTATAGAACAACAGACCGACGAGTGGTTGCTGCCGGTAAACCTCAAGCCTGGCCTGGTGGTGTGCGATAATGGGCGAAATCTCGTTGCAGCTCTGGGACTAGCCGGTTTGACGCACATCCCTTGCCTGGCGCATGTGCTGAATTTGGTGGTGCAGAAGTTCATTCGCAACTACCCCGACATGTCAGAGCTGCTGCATAAAGTGCGGGCCGTCTGTTCGCGCTTCCGTCGTTCACACCCTGCTGCTGCACGCCTGTCTGCGCTACAGTGTAACTTCGGCATTCCCGCTCACCGCCTCATATGCGATGTGCCCACCAGGTGGAACTCCACCTTGCACATGCTGGACAGACTGTGCGAGCAGCAGCAGGCCATAGTGGAGTTTCAGCTGCAGCACGCACGGGTCAGTCGCACTGCGGAACAGCACCACTTCACCACCAATGACTGGGCCTCCATGCGAGACCTGTGTGCCCTGTTGCGCTGTTTCGAGTATTCCACCAACATGGCTAGTGGCGATGACGCCGTTATCAGCGTTACAATACCACTTCTATGTCTCCTTGAGAAAACACTTAGGGCGATGATGGAAGAGGAGGTGGCCCAGGAGGAAGAGGAGGAAGAGGGGTCATTTTTAGCACTTTCAGGCCAGTCTCTTCGAAGTGACTCAGAGGGAGGTTTTTTGCAACACCAGAGGCCAGGTACAAATGTGGCCAGACAGGGCCCACTACTGGAGGACGAGGAGGACGAGGATGAGGAGGAGGTGGAGGAGGATGAGGATGAAGCATGTTCACAGCGGGGTGGCACCCAAAGCAGCTCGGGCCCATCACTGGTGCGTGGCTGGGGGGAAACACAGGACGATGACGATACGCCTCCCACAGAGGACAGCTTGTCCTTACCTCTGGACAGCCTGGCACACATGAGCGACTACATGCTGCAGTGCCTGCGCAACGACAGCAGAGTTGCCCACATTTTAACGTGTGCGGACTACTGGGTTGCCACCCTGCTGGATCCCCGGTACAAAGACAATGTGCCCACCTTACTTCCTACACTGGAGCGTGATAGGAAGATGCGCGAGTACAAGCGCACGTTGGTAGACGCGCTACTGAGAGCAAAATGTCACAGGGGAACCAGTGGAAGCCCAAGGCGAAGGCAGAGGAGGAGCAAGAGGTCGCCAACGCAGCTGTGTCACGGCCAGCTCCTCTGAGGGCAGGGTTAGCATGGCAGAGATGTGAAAAAGTTTTGTCACCACGCCACAGCTAACTGCACCACCACCTGATACGGAACGTGTTAGCAGGAGGCAACATTTCACTAACATGGTGGAACAGTACCTGTGCACACCCCTCCACGTACTGACTGATGGTTCGGCCCCATTCAACTTCTGGGTCTCCAAATTGTCCACGTGGCCAGAGCTAGCCTTTTATGCCTTGGAGGTGCTGGCCTGCCCGGCGGCCAGCGTTTTGTCTGAACGTGTATTCAGCACGGCAGGGGGCGTCATTACAGACAAACGCAGCCGCCTATCTACAGCCAATGTGGACAAGCTGACGTTCATAAAAATGAACCAGGCATGGATCCCACAGGACCTGTCCATCCCTTGTGCAGATTAGATATTAACTAACTCCCCTTAACAATATATTATTCTACTCCAGGGCACTTCCTCATTCAATCCTATTTTTATTTTCATTTTACCATTATATTGCGGGGCAACCCAAAGTTGAATGAACCTCTCCTCTGTCTGGGTGCCGGGGCCTAAATGTATGACAGTGGCCTGTTCCAGTGGTGGGTGACGTGAAGCCTGATTCTCTGCTATGACATGAAGACTGATTCTGTGCTGACATGAAGCCAGATTCTCTGCTACGCGACCTCTCTCCTCTGCCTGGGTGCCTGGGCCTAAATATGTGACAGTGGCCTGTTCCAGTGGTGGGTGACGTGAAGCCTGATTCTCTGCTATGACATGAAGACTGATTCTCTGCTGACATGAAGCCTGAATCTCTGTTATGGGACCTCTCTCCTCTGCCTGGGTGCCTGGGCTTAAATATGTGACAGTGGCCTGTTCCAGTGGTGGGTGACGTGAAGCCTGATTCTCTGCTATGACATGAAGACTGATTCTGTGCTGACATGAAGCCAGATTCTCTGTTACGGGACCTCTCTCCTCTGTCTGGGTGCCGGGGCCTAAATATGTGACAGTGGCCTGTTCCAGTGGTGGGTGACGTGAAGCCTGATTCTCTGCTATGACATGAAGACTGATTCTCTGCTGACATGAAGCCTGAATCTCTATTATAGGACCTCTCTCCTCTGCCTGGGTGCCGGGGCCTAAATATGTGACAGTGGCCTGTTCCAGTGGTGGGTGACGTGAAGCCTGATTCTCTGCTATGACATGAGGACTGATTCTCTGCTGACATGAAGCCAGATTCTCTGTTACGGGACCTCTCTCCTCTGTCTGGGTGCCTGGGCCTAAATATGTGACAGTGGCCTGTTCCAGTGGTGGGTGACGTGAAGCCTGATTCTCTGCTATGACATGAAGACTGATTCTCTGCTGACATGAAGCCTGAATCTCTGTTATGGGACCTCTCTCCTCTGCCTGGGTGCCTGGGCCTAAATATTTGACAGTGGCCTGTTCCAGTGGTGGGTGACGTGAAGCCTGATTCTCTGCTATGACATGCAGACTGATTATCTGCTGACATGAAGCCAGATTCTCTGTTACGGGACCTCTCTCCTCTGTCTGGGTGCCTGGGCCTAAATATCTGACAATGGACTGTTCCAGTGTTGGGTGACGTAAAGCCTGATTCTCTGCTATGACATGCAGACTGATTCTCTGCTGACATGAAGCCAGATTCTCTGTTACGGGACCTCTCTCCTCTGCCTGGGTGCCGGGGCCTAAATATATGACAATGGACTGTTACAGTGGTGGGTGACGTGAAGCCAGATTCTCTGCTATGGCATGAAGACTGATTCTCTGATGACGTGAAGCCAGATTCTCTGCTATGGGACCTCTCTCCAATTGATATTGGTTTATTTTTATATATTTTATTTTTATTTTAATTCATTTCCCTATGCACATTTGTTTGCAGGGGATTTACCTACATGTTGCTGCCTTTTGCAGCCCTCTAGCTCTTTCCTGGGCTGTTTTACAACCTTTTTAGTGCCGAAAAGTTCGGGTCCCCATTGACTTCAATGGGGTTCGGGTTTGGGACGAAGTTCGGGTCGGGTTCGGATCCCGAACCCGAACATTTCCGGGAAGTTCGGCCGAACTTCTCGAACCCGAACATCCAGGTGTTCGCTCAACTGTACTCGACAGCAGTTCCTGGGAAGGTCATGGAGCGTACCGGTCATCCGACATCTATTCAATCCGCTAAAGGATTATTTTGAAAGTGTGTAGAAGCCACACGCTGCACATTTATCATGGAGACAGCACGGAGATTTAACCGCATATAACTGCAGGTCTGACCGCTGAATACATTTTGTTTTTCGACCAAAATACTTAAAGATTTTACCACATATAAACGCTGTACTGACTGACTGCTACCGCCGCTACTTCCATGAACCCCTGCTACTTCCCAGGTAGGTAGGCTGCTGCGAAGTAGGTGCTCTACCCCGGGCACGTTTGGCTCCTGACCTCCCACTGCTGCCACCCTGCTGAATTGCAGCCATGCTTTCAACACAAATAACCACCAACGTGAACTGAGAATGTATTTTTCTGTTTGTACTGAAATAGGCCACTAAACGCTTTCAACACATCTAACCGCCGCCGACGTGAACTGAGAATGTATTTTTCTGTTTGTACTGAAATACAAAATAACCCATATAACCGCCGCACTGACTGACTGCTACAGCCTCTACTTCAGTGAACCCCTACTTCTGTGAACCCCTGCACCACTACCTCCCGGGCAGGTAGGCTGCTGCGAAGCAGGTGGTCTACCCCGGGCACGTTTGGCTCCCGACCTCCCACTGCTGCCACCCTGCTGACTCCCAGCCATGCTTTCAACACATATAACCGCCGACGTGAACTGAGAATATAGTACTTTTTGTACTGAAATAGGCCACTGAATGCTTTTGCCACAAATGCGTATATGCGCCAGTGAAATGCGTATATATTTTTCTATTTTTACTGTAATACGCCCCTATACGCTGTCACCAGAAATAACTACAACAGTGCAGTGCATATATATTTTTCTTTTTTAATGAAATACGCCCCTATACGCTTTCACCAGAAATAAGTGCAGAAGTGACCTGAGAATATATACAGGTGAAACTCGAAAAATTAGAATATCGTGCAAAAGTCCATTTAAGTAATGCAAATTAAAAGGAATTGCATTAATGCAGCTTAAAATTAAAATTTTGTGAAAAGGTTCAATATTCTAGGCTCAAAGTGTCACACTCTAGTCAGCTAATTAATCCATACCCCCTGAGCAACCTCAAAATTGTGTCTTTGGGGTTTCATAAGCTGTAAGCCATAATCATCCAAATTATACCAAATAAAGGCTTGAAATGTCTCACTTTGCATGTAACGAGTCTCTCTCATATATTAGTTTCACCTTTTAAGTTGCATTACTGAAATAAATGAACTTTGCACAGTATTCTAATTTTTTCGATTTTCACCTGTACTTCTTGTTGGAATGAAATAGGCCACTATCACAGAAAAAAAGATAATAATGCACTAACAAAATAGATGCAAGCATTATATATGGACCAAGCCCTCACTCTGATGTAGTAAAATCAGATTTTATTACATCAGAGTGAGGGCTTGGTCCATATATAACACTTGCATCACTTGTATCTATTTTGTTAGTGCATTATTATCTTTTTTCTGTGATTTTTTTCATGAATGTGGCCAGGGACATCCACATATTTATTTATCATACCGTGCAGGATGTTTTTATCTTAGTTTTTTCTGTGATTTTTTTGTTTATTATGTAGTGTATGCTTGAAGGAGTGGCACCTTCAAGTGTGAATGCGCTCCTATTTTATCTTGGGAGTAGCATTCCTGTGCACTTTTGCCCTTCCTATCTGGTAGAGTGCCTTGATTAGGTGGTACATATGGGTGTTCTTGCTCCTGTCATTGGTTGCTTGAGGCACATAGAGGTGACTAGGAGCAGCACACCATATGTGCGGGGTCTGCGCTCCTGAACATACAGGTGAAACTCGAAAAATTGGAATATCGTGTAAAGTTCATTTATTTCAGTAATGCAACTTAAAAGGTGAAACTAATATATGAGAGAGACTCTTTACATGCAAAGCGAGACATTTCAAGCCTTTATTTGTTATAATTTGGATAATTATGGCTTACCGCTTATAAAACCCCAAAGTCACCATTTTGAGGTACCCTTTGCTCAGGGGGTATGGATTAATTAGCTGACTAGAGTGTGACACTTTGAGCCTAGAATATTGAACCTTTTCGCAAAATTCTAATTTTAAGCTGCATTAATGCAATTTCTTTTAATTAGCATTACTGAAATAAATGGACTTTTGCCCGATATTCTAATTTTTCGAGTTTCACCTGTAGAAGCCCAATGGCTTAGGTAGGTTTACCGTAGGACCCGCCTGACCTGAGACCACCTTGGCGCTGGGTAGGTGAGCACAGATGTGTTTTGAACAAAATATAGTGGCTAAGAGTCTCAGATTTTATTACATCAGAGGGAAGGCTTGGTCCATATATAATGCTTGCATCTATTTTGTTAGTGCATTATTATCCTTTTTTTCTGTGATTTTTTCATGAATGTGGCCAGGAACATCCACATATTTATTTATCATACCATGCAGGATGTTTTTTTCTTTGTTTTTTTCTGTGATTTTTTCACGCCTTAACCAGAAAACAACTGAATAGTGCAGTGCGTATATATTTGTCTTTTTTTTACTGAAATACGCCCCTATACGCTTTCAACTGAAATAACTGCAACAGTGCAGTGCGTATATATTTTTATTGTTTTTCTGAAATATGCCCCTATATGCTTTCACCAGAAATAACTGCAACAGTGCAGTGCGTATACATTTTTCGTGTTGTACTATAATATACCCCTATACACTTTCAACAGAAATAACTGCAACAGTGCAGTGCGTATAAATTTTTCGTGTTGTACTATAATATACCCCTATACACTTTCAACAGAAATAACTGCAGAAGTGAAATGCGTACTGTATATATTTTTCTTGTCGTACTGAATATGTAAATAAGATATAAGCAAGTAAAGGCTTTCCAGCATAACACTTGCAGCCCAATAACAAATAGCTGGAATGACAGAGCTGTCTAATGACTATTTGGATCCCCAAATAATAGTTCTCTGCTCTTGTAAATCACTTTCCTATCAATGTCCCTAGCGCCTTCTGACGTCTCTCCCTGCACTTATAAATACTTTTTTCATTATTTTTTTTTAAACATAGAGGTTTTTCCAATAACTGTCCCTCGCGCCTTCACACAACTGTCCCTGCACTCTGAACGCTGGAAAAGGGCAGAATCTAAAATTGCTGCCGTATTTATAGGGCTGTGACATTACATGGCTGGCTCGCTGCCCATTGGCTGCATGCAGGCATGTCAATCTGGGTGATCCTGCCTTCCCAGAGTTCCTTGCCCCATGTCCTCAGTCCTCACACATGTAGCCGCCATTTTAGGAAAATTGCGATTCGTTACCACGAAGTGCGAGTAAATTCGCATTTGTTGCGAATCGAAGTTTTCCTGAAATTCGGATCAAATTCCACTGTGTCAGCTTCGATTCGCTCATCTCGATCTACTAGCAGTAGGAAGTAGTCTGCTACAGAGATCCATCAGGTCACACTGTATTGTAGTTCTCTGCATAGCAGGTGACGGGGAGCACCACTGAGCAGGTAAAATACCAAACTGGACCTTTTCTTTCTGTTAACATGATCAAGGGGGGTTCCAAGAGTTAGGATCCACATCAATCATAATGTTTTGGCATATGCTGGTGTTATGGTACCATACACATTACATTACAAGTTTAGAATATTTTTTAAATTAGGTTTTGGATTAGAAAATGAACATTGTAACTAGTGCAGAACGAACCGAAGCATCCGAAGTGGAATTCAAACCGAACCACAATTAATCAAAATTTTCCCGCACTTCATGATAAGAAATAGTTTTTTCCTAAAATGGCGACTACACGTGCTACAAAGTGGAACTAAGAAGCCTGGAAATGTGAGATCACCCATAATGCCATGCAGGCAGCCAATCAACAGCTAGCCAGCCCCTGTGATGTCACAGCCTTATAAAAGCCTCATCCCGTGCTGTGTCAGCCATTTCACTGTGAGCTAAGCATAGGGAGAGACGTGTCAAGAGCTAGAGACAGTGTTCAAGAAGCCTTCAATTGTTAAATATGGCATAGGGCGAGTGCAGGGACAATGGGCGAGTGCAGGGACAATGCAGGGACAGTATAGGGAGATTGTAGGAAGAGTTTTTACACATTGTCGGATGAGCTGAGGGAGAGCATAGGGCAGGCATCCTCAAACTGCGGCCCTCCAGCTGTTGCAAAACTACAACTCCCAGCATGCCCGAACAGCCTACAGGTATCAGCCTACAGCAGGGCATTGTGGGAGTTGTAGTTTTGCAACAGCTGGAGGGCCACAGTTTGAGGATGCCTGGCATAGGGAGACTGCAGGGACAGTGCAGGGGCTGTAATTTGAAGCTGAAGGGATCCATAGAAAACAGCCCACTTTGCATCAATCCCTGGGTAGGGCACAGAGCTATCTAATTGAACAGTGTCCACCTTGTTTAATAGACAAGCAATTCAATTAGGCCTTGATTCTCAAGTTGGGATGAATAAGCTGTGCAATTTAACTGTTATTGGGGTGTCCACCTTGTTTAATAGATAAGCAATTCCATTAGCCTTATATTTTTTAAATTGGGGTGAATAACCTGTATAATTTAACTGCTATCGGTGTGCCCACCTTGTTAATTAGATAAGCAGTTCCATTAGGCCTTGATTCTCAAATTGGGGTAAATAAGCTTTCTCATTTAACTGTTAATAGGGTGTCCACTTTTAATAGATAAGCAATTCTATTACATCCGGATTCTCAAATTGGGTGAATAAGCTGTCTAATGCTAATGTTATTAGGGTGTCCACATTGACATTTAATACATTATTTTACATATACAGTCACTGTTACCGTACAGTATGTCCAACAAAGAGGTGGACAAAAGGAACAAAGAAGTAGCAGCAGAAGAAGGGGGGGGGGGGGGAGTTGCTAGTAGCAGCCACAGCAACAGGCTAGCAGTCGTGTTTGGACGACCAATCCTGCTGTCCTGGAATGGTTGACTCGGTCTTCAACATCATCTCAACTGACATTAGACACCCACAGCCAGGAGTCGGTGGGTTCCTCTGATACCACACTTAGTTGACATGGCCCAGGAACAAGCTCTGTGCCCTCACCTGACCTGATTTGGAGGAGAGGTCCACTGCTTCCTCCTGTAGGCATGCAGGTAGCGACAATGAAAGTTGCGTGGGAGCAGATGTTGCAAGCGGTCAGGGATGCAGCCATGAGACGGAGTAGGGCGACATAAGTGACAAGCAGACAGTAGTGGATAATGTGATGTAGCTAATTACATGTAGGAGCCAGGTGAAGAGAGGGCTTCATCATTATCATGAGGGTGTGAGGGTGGCAGCTTGTCTATGAGACAGCGACAGGGTGGCAGCGTACAGTTGAGCCAGCAGGGTGCAAGCATGGCTGTGAGTAGTATAACGCTCCTGTTCTCGTCAAACTCAAAGTAATATGTGGCCATGCCCCCTTTACGCCATAACCCCTGCCCCCTCCACCCATAACCCCACCCAAACCACACCTAAAATACCGCCCATTCAAATCCCCTTTTATTCTTTTAGATCCTATAAAGCGTCAGTAATTCAATTAAGTTTAATATGTTTAGAAATAAAATGATATTAAGCTTATATTAAACTCTTATTAAGCTATTATAAATATTGGCAATAGTTATTTGAGCCATCTATCTATCTATCTATCTATCTATCTATCTATCTAGCTATCTATCTATCTATCTATCTATCTATAGGACCTTCGATGATGTGCAAGGTATACGATGCAGTCCAACGTGTCAGTAATCTAATTAAGTTTAATATGTATAAAAATAAAATGATATTAAGCTCTTACTAAGGTATTATAAATATTGGCAGTGGCTAATTGATCCTTCTATCTTCCTAAAAGCTAAAAGACCTTTGATGTCACTGAAACATCCTATTTTCTGCCCATAACCCCAGCCCACGCCGCCCACTGCCCTGCCCATCGTGATGTCATCGAAGGTCCTGCAAGGCAGCAGTCCCTTTGTTAGTGGACCTGCGATCTTTGAAATTTGCTTTTAATTATATATGAACGTGTTTAATAAATCGAAGACTGACATGATTTAAAGGGAGTCTGTCACCACATTTGGGCATATTAGACCGATCAAATAGGGTTATATGATCCACCCAGAACTTAAAAACGGTACCTTTGTTGTAGAAAACTGACTTTTCTTTTAGCCCAAAATGAACTTATAAGGTTATGTTAATGAGCCCTCTCAAGTGCCCAGGGCGGTCTCTCAATCCTCAGAGCCCCAGGCAGCACCTCCTCAACGGTTCATAACCCCGCCCTCCGTGCGCCTCTGCCCGCCCGTTTACTCCCCTCCCCTGTCCTTTTCCACTGCGGCTGTGCGGTCCAAATCGTAGCGGACGCATGCGCAATGCGATGCCCGCTCCTGGCAGGGCATCGCGATACCTACTGCGCATGCGCCCGCTACGATTTGGACCGCACAGCCGCAGTGGAAAAGGACAGGGGAGGGGAGTAAACGGGCGGGCAGAGGCGCACGGAGGGCGGGGTTATGAGCCGTTGAGGAGGTGCTGCCTGGGGCTCCGAGGATTGAGAGACCGCCCTGGGCACTTGAGAGGGCTCATTAACATAACCTTATAAGTTCATTTTCGGCTAAAAGAAAAGTCCGTTTTCTACAACAAAGGTACCGTTTTTAAGTTCTGGGTGGATCATATAACCCTATTTGATCGGTCTAATATGCCCAAATGTGGTGACAGACTCCCTTTAAGCAAAATATTTGACTGTCACATCTAACACAGATATGTATCATTTATAGATATTAACAATAGCTAATTGCAGCACCCAACTTTCCTGGGGTCGAATCTGTCTGCCCATTTTGTCCTATTTCTAAGGCCGCATCTATCACAAATATTCAACATATCTATATGAACATAAATAAGATAACCCCCAAAAATACACTATACAGCTACTAATAGTAGAAAACGTGTTTATTGTACAATTAACAAATATAATAAAATACATGTATATGTGTCTATACAGACACAGAACAAAAAACAATGACTACATAAACTTTGTCAATAAATAATTGCAGATAATCCCAAACAATCACAAGCTACCTGCAAGAGAGAATCTCACTATACAGGTATATAAAGTGCACAGTGCATAAGGGAGAGAGTAACCAAGGGACAATCAACTGCCATTTGTATAAGGACCAGTGTAGTCCAGGCCCCGACACGTGTTTCGCTAGTCGCTTCCTCAAGGGGCACTACATACAAATACATTTTTACATACAAAGTAAAAGTTACAACGCTAACCAAGATGTCTGTAACAAAGTTATGTAAAACATTATCAGACATTATATACAAATACATTTTATATACAGGCAAAGTAAAATTTACAACGTTAACCAAACTTTCTGTAACAAAGATATGTAAAACAATTATGTATTCCGTTTTTTCTTTGGACAATAACTACACTATCTTGGTTAGTTAAAATTGCATAAACAGCTAGGACATACCGGTGATAGCAGACACTTAAAAGCGTTGCTAAAATGACTGTAAACGCTAATTTGTGTTAAAGAGGTCTTGTTATCTCTCATGAAGTGTATTTTTTACTGAATACTTGTATTCCTCATGAAATAACAAGGATGTTTCCTTTTTTTCTTAGAACTCTATATTGTTCCTCTGTTATTTTTTCCTAGAAATTAAGATATAAATGAATAACTGACACATGGATATTTATGTTAGCTGTTTGTCCCTACAATTACATATTTATAAATAACTAGACTAGCGGGCGCTAGAATTGGCCGGCGCGCAGAGCAATCATCACACTGCGCTCTGGCCGATCAACGCCACCCCCACATGCCGTCCGCACCAACCACACCTCGAGCGCCGGCCGCTCAACGCAGCCCCACACGCTGCCAGCGCCGTACATGGAACGCGGTGTGATGATTGTTCTGCGCACCGGCCAATTCTAGCTCCTGTTATTGTAACGGGCATAATGTCTAGTTATTTATAAATATGTAATTGTAGGGACAAACAGCTGACATAAATATCCATGTGTCAGTTATTCATTTATATCTTAATGTCTAGGAAGAAATAGCAGAGGAACAATATAGAGTTCTAAGACAAAAAAAGGAAACAGCCTTGTTATTTCATAAGGAATACAAGTATTCAGTAAAAAAGGCACTTCATGAGAGATAACAAGACCTCCTCAACACAAATTAGCGTTTGCCGTCATTTTAGCAAAGTTTTTAAGTGTCTGCTATCACCGGTATGTCCTAGCGGTTTATGCAATTTTAACTAACCAAGATAGTGTAGTTATTGTCAAAAGAAAAACGGAATACATAATTGTTTTACATATCTTTGTTACAGAAAGTTTGGTTAACGTTGTAAATTTTACTTTGCCTGTATATAAAATGTATTTGTATATAATGTCTGATAATGTTTTACATAACTTTGTTACAGACATCTTGGTTAGCGTTGTAACTTTTACTTTGAATATATGTAAAAATGTATTTGCATGTAATGTCTGATAATGTTTTTATTTGTTTTACATATCCGAAATATTGAGAAAAACAGTACTACAAGACAAAAGCTATCGGTTCTTATGTAGGCGTTGAACCTTATTCAGAGAAGTACGAAAATTTGGAATAAGAAAAGATGCTGTAAAAATTGGTGCTGCTCGTACATTAGACTGACCATACATTGTGGACTACTAAATTTGTCAGGTGTTTGTACAAAATGATCGCCAGTTGGTTTATTAGAAGATAGATAGATGGATCTTTTCAAGATTCTAAGAGATTTGTGCGATTCATATGCTTTTATTAATAGCTTCATAGGCTTTTATTAGCTTGATGGGATTTAATAGCTTCGGGAAAGCTGGGTACTTCGAAGATACAGGGAGTGCAGAATTATTAGGCAAATGAGTATTTTGACCACATCATCCTCTTTATGCATGTTGTCTTACTCCAAGCTGTATAGGCTCGAAAGCCTACTACCAATTAAGCATATTAGGTGATGTGCATCTCTGTAATGAGAAGGGGTGTGGTCTAATGACATCAACACCCTATATCAGGTGTGCATAATTATTAGGCAACTTCCTTTCCTTTGGCAAAATGGGTCAAAAGAAGGACTTGACAGGCTCAGAAAAGTCAAAAATAGTGAGATATCTTGCAGAGGGATGCAGCACTCTTAAAATTGCAAAGCTTCTGAAGAGTGATCATCGAACAATCAAGCGTTTCATTCAAAATAGTCAACAGGGTCGCAAGAAGCGTGTGGAAAAACCAAGGCGCAAAATAACTGCCCATGAACTAAGAAAAGTCAAGCGTGCAGCTGCCAAGATGCCATTTGCCACCAGTTTGGCCATATTTCAGAGCTGCAACATCACTGGAGTGCCCAAAAGCACAAGGTGTGCAATACTCAGAGACATGGCCAAGGTAAGAAAGGCTGAAAGACGACCACCACTGGACAAGACACACAAGCTGAAACGTCAAGACTGGGCCAAGAAATATCTCAAGACTGATTTTTCTAAGGTTTTATGGACTGATGAAATGAGAGTGAGTCTTGATGGGCCAGATGGATGGGCCCGTGGCTTAATTGGTAAAGGGCAGAGAGCTCCAGTCCGACTCAGACGCCAGCAAGGTGGAGGTGGAGTACTGGTTTGGGCTGGTATCATCAAAGATGAGCTTGTGGGGCCTTTTCGGGTTGAGGATGGAGTCAAGCTCAACTCCCAGTCCTACTGCCAGTTTCTGGAAGACACCTTCTTCAAGTAGTGGTACAGGAAGAAGTCTGCATCCTTCAAGAAAAACATGATTTTCATGCAGGACAATGCTCCATCACATGCGTCCAAGTACTCCACAGCGTGGCTGGCAAGAAAGGGTATAAAAGAAGAAAATCTAATGACATGGCCTCCTTGTTCACCTGATCTGAACCCCACTGAGAACCTGTGGTCCATCATCAAATGTGAGATTTACAAGGAGGGAAAACAGTACACCTCTCTGAACAGTGTCTGGGAGGCTGTGGTTGCTGCTGCACGCAATGTTGATGGTGAACAGATCAAAACACTGACAGAATCCATGGATGGCAGGCTTTTGAGTGTCCTTGCAAAGAAAGGTGGCTATATTGGTCACTGATTTGTTTTTGTTTTGTTTTTGAATGTCAGAAATGTATATTTGTGAATGTTGAGATGTTATATTGGTTTCACTGGTAAAAATAAA
Organism: Bufo bufo; assembly: GCF_905171765.1. Lineage (NCBI taxonomy): Eukaryota > Metazoa > Chordata > Amphibia > Anura > Bufonidae > Bufo > Bufo bufo. Next base: position 91,621,837 of record NC_053391.1, read on the forward strand.
TAATTGAAATGGGTATATATTTGTTTTTTGTTAAGTTGCCTAATAATTATGCACAGTAATAGTCACCTGCACACACAGATATCCCCCTAAAATAGCTAAAACTAAAAACAAACTAAAAACTACTTCCAAAAATATTCAGCTTTGATATTAATGAGTTTTTTGGGTTCATTGAGAACATGGTTGTTGTTCAATAATAAAATTAATCCTCAAAAATACAACTTGCCTAATAATTCTGCACTCCCTGTAGATAGATAGATAGATAGATAGATAGATAGATAGAAAGATAGATAGATAGATTGTTAGATAAAAGGATAGATAGATAGATTGATAGATAGATAGACTGCTTGAAAAAAGTCCCAGTGAGAGGACTGAAAAGTCGCGCTGGTAAATAAAGAACACTATTTTTAATCAAGGAGTGGCGTGGAATTTTCTTCTTTATGCCACTTTTGGATACGGGATTGTTTCCATAGCCGCAGGCACACCATTTGCTTTTTTTCTGCTGTGCTGCTTTCATTTGTTTTTGGGCTCATGCACATGGCAGTATGGCTTCTTCAGTGTTTTGCGGTCCGTTTTTTACGGATCCGTTGTTCCGTTTTTTGTTTCCATTGTGTTTCCGTTTCCTTTCCGTTTTTCCGTTCCGTTTTTCCGTATGCCATATACAGTATACAGTAATTACATAGAAAAAATTGGGCTGGGCATAACATTTTCAATAGATGGTTCAGCAAAAACGGAACGAATACGGAAGACATACTGATTCATTTCCGTATGTGTTCCGTTTTTTTTGCGGACCCATTGACTTGAATGGAGCCAAGCACCGTGATTTGCGGACAAGAATAGGACATGTTCTATCTTTTCACGGTACGGAAATACGGAAATACTGAAACGGAATGCACACGAAGACACTTCAGTATTTTTTGCTGAACCATTGAAATGAATGGTTCAGTATATGTTCCGCATACTGAACTCAAAAAACGTCCAGTATACTGAACGCAAAATACTGTCGTGTGCATTAGCCCAAACAGAGAGACAAATTGTTATATAGATGGATGGATAGATAGAAAGATAGTGGAAAGATAGGCATTTAGATAGAAAGATAAATAGATATGTTATAGTTAGAAAGATAAATAGATAGATAGATGTTTGATAGTTAGCCATGTTATAGATAGCTAGCTAGATAGATAGCTAGATGGAAAGATAAGTCGTTAGATATTAGAAGCTTGATAAATAGATATACGTATATATAGATAAATGGATACAGCATATGGATAAACAGATAGATGGCTAGATAAATAGATATGTGATAGATAAATAAATAGACAGATAGATATTAGAAGCTTGATAAATAGATAAAAGTATGCATAAATAGATAAATAGATAGATAGCTAGATACATAGATATGTGATAGATAGAAAAATAGATAGATAGATAGATAGATAGATAAATAGATCTGCATCCATGGAACCCAGCAGTGTGCAGTGTCCGTTGGATTGTCTGCCTTGAGACATTGCCACCAGCAGAGCCCAGATTCACCAGGATGGCCTTGGTGGTGATCCTTGGATTCTTTTTCACTTCTCTAACTATCCTCCTGGCCAGCACAGGTGTCACTTTTGGCTTCCGACCACGTCCTCTGAGATTTTCCACAGTGCGGAACATCTTGCATTTTTTGCTCAAATGTAAATAAAAGCTGAGGAATGTTTTTTTGCCTCTTGTACATCGTCTTATTATCTTTTGGGAGACACCTATATAATTTCCCATAAAAAAATTACTTGCTGGTTGAATAAAAGTAATTTTAAGTCAAAATTTGCTAGGGGTATGAATAATTATGGGCACCACTGTATATGATAGATAGATAGATAGATAGATAGATAGATAGATAGATAGATAATAGATAGAAAGATAGAAAGACAGATAGATAGAATAGATATATAGGTCAATAGATACTGTAGATAGATAGATAGATAGATAGATAGATAGATAGATAGATAGATAGATTGGTAAATACTGTAGATAGATAAATAGATAAATTGTTAGATAGATAGAAAGATAGGATGTTAGATAGATATTGGAAGCTAGATAAATAGATAGATAGATAGATAGATAGATAGATAGATATAGATAGATAAAAGTGATAGATAGATAGATATAGTTAGATAGATAAATAGATAAATTGTTAGATAGATAGATAGATAGATAGATAGATAGATAGATAGGTAGATAGGTAGATAGATAGATGGAATATTTATAGTATTTTATTAAGCCGGTTTACAGATAGATAATAGATAGTTAGGTAAGGCCTCTTTCACACTTGCGTTGTCCGGATCCGGCGTGTACTCCACTTGCCGGAATTACACTCCGGATCCGGAAAAACGCAAGTGTACTGAAAGCATTTGAAGACGGAACCGTCTTCCAAATGCTTTCAGTGTTACTATGGCACCCAGGACGCTATTAAAGTCCTGGTTGCCATAGTAGGAGCGGGGAGCGGGGGAGCGGTATACTTACAGTCCGTGCGGCTCCCGGGGCGCTCCAGAATGACGTCAGAGCGCCCCATGCGCATGGATGACGTGATCCATGCGATCACGTGATCCATGCGCTTGGGGCGCCCTGACGTCACTCTGGAGCGCCCGGGGAGCCGCACGGACGGTAAGTACACTGCTCCCCCGCTCCCCGCTACACTTACCATGGCTGTCAGGACTTTAGCGTCCCGGCAGCCATGGTAACCACTCTGAAAAAGCTAAATGTCGGCTCCGGCAATGCGCCGAAACGACGTTTAGCTTAAGGCCGGATCCGGATCAATGCCTTTCAATGGGCATTAATTCCGGATCCGGCCTTGCGGCAAGTGTTCCGGATTTTTGGCCGGAGCAAAAAGCGCAGCATGCTGCGGTATTTTCTCCGGCCAACAAACGTTCCGTACCGGAACTGAAGACATCCTGATGCATCCTGAACGGATTACTCTCCATTCAGAATGCATTAGGATAATCCTGATCAGGATTCTTCCGGCATAGAGCCCCGACGACGGAACTCTATGCCGGAAGACAATAACGCAGGTGTGAAAGAGCCCTAACAGATAGATAGTTATATAAATATATTAGAACATGTCCTAACATGTTTGTGAACAACTGTTCATATAGCTATGTTGAATATCTGTGATAGATGCGGCTATGAAATAGGAAACAATGGGCAGACAGAATCGGCCCCAGGAAAGTTGGGTGCTGCAATTAGCTATTGTTAATATTTATAAATTATACATATGTTAGATGTGACAGTCAAATATTTTTCATAAATCACGTCAGTCTTCGATTTATTGAACACGCTCGTATATAATTAAAAGCTAATTTCAAAGGTCGCAGGTCCACTAACAAAGGGACTGCTGCCTTGCAGGACCTTCGATAGCATCACGATGGGCGGGGTTGTGGGCGGAGTGGGTTGGGATTATGGGCAGAAAATCGGGCGTTTCGATGACATCTTTAAAGGTCTTTTAGCTTTTAGGAAGATAGAAGGATCAACATTCGTACAGAAGAAGGTGGGCCAGTCCATGAGCTTGTTGGTGTTTGGTACAATTCATGGAAGCGCCGACATGTGGAGCTGTAACTATAGTCAAGGACAATATATGTCCTTTATGGCCCACTGTGTAAATTTGGTTCCTGCCTATGCACACCAGCAACTTGGCCAAGTGATGGCAATGACTCCTCCACGTTCTCCTCCTGTGATTCGGGCACCAATGTCCTCCTCTGCTTCCTCATCCCCCACCTTGTCCTCAGTCTCAACTGTAAGCACAGTTCGGAATGGTTCTCCATCATACCACCTATGTAGAGCATGGCAGTTTTATGCTATTCGGCATCTGGCCAGCCTAGGCGAATGGAGTGACACCAGGGAGGAACTGCTTCACATCATCAATCAAGAAATCTAATTATGGCTGTCTCTTCTCCAACAGATGATCGAAACCATGGTCACCGATAACGGGAAAAACATTTTGTTGGCATTGCGTCAAGGAGGGCTGACCTATGCGCCCTGCATGGCACACATCTTTAATTTGGTTGTAACCCAGCTACTGAAGTCTTCTACCCAACTTTAAGTCTTCTTGAAAATGGCCAGGAAACTGTGCATGCACTTCATAGCTACTGCAAAGAGAACACTCCTTTCAACACAAAATGTTGAGAGACTAACCTTTAACAGGGGTGGCCAACCTGTGGCTCTTGAGCCGCATGTGGCTCTTTGCTTCTTAAAGTGCGGCTCTAGCTGTGGAGCCGGGAAGCAGTCAGGCCGGCTCACTCTCCACCCCATTCTCAGATCTCTTTTCCTGATCGGGCACTGTTGCTACTTTGCAGCTCCATCTCACTCTCCACTATGTCCTGATGCACACAGTGTGAGAACTTAGTACGTGGAGACACGCACTATATGACCTGATGTTGCGCTCACCAGGTCACAGTGGAGAGCGTGTCAGACCTGCAGAGTAGCAGGTGCCCGAGCAGGAGCCCAGTGCCTGATCAGGAGAGGGAAGACATTTTTTTAAATTATAGAACTGAGCATGGGGGTCTGATCTAAGCAGGGGAGGCTATGATCTGAGCATGGGGGGGTCATGATTTGGGCAGTGGGGGTCTGATCTGAGCATGTGAGGGAGCCTAATCTCAGCAATTGGGGCTCTTATCCAAGCAATGGGGGTCAGATCCGAGCAATGGAGGTCAGATCTGAGCATGGGAGGGTCAGATCTGAGCATGGGAGCGTCAGATCTGAGCATGGGGGGCAGATCTAAGCATGGGGGGTCTTGTTTGAGCATGGGGGCAGATCTGAGCATGGGGGGCAGATCTGAGGATGGGGGGCAGATCTGAGCATGGGGGCAGATATGACCATGAGGGGGCAGATATAAGCATGGGGGCAGATATGAGCATGGGGGGCAGATATGAGCATAGGGGGTCTTGTTTGAGCATGGTTTGGTCAAGTCTGAGCATGGGGGGGATCTCTGAGCATGGGGGGGAGATCTGAGCATGGGGGGGGAATCTGAGCAGGGGTGCAAATTTGAGCATTGGGGGGGGGGAAGATCTGAGCACTGAGGGTTTGACACTGGGAGCCTGATTTGTGTTGTCGTGTTGTCTGATTTGAACATTGGGGGTCTTATTTTGGGGGTCTGATTTGGAGGTCTGATGAGGTTTGGGGATCTTCTTTTAGGTCAAATGAGGATTAAGGATCTGATTTAGGAGTCTGATCTGAGGTCTGATGAAAAATATATTTTATCTTTTTTTTCTCTGCTAATAAAAAAATAAGAAAAACTATTTTTATCAGACCTCCAATCAGATGACAAATATTTTTTTTCTCATTTTTTTCTTTGTTAAAACCTAGGTGCATCTTGTAGGGTGAAAAATACGGTGACTCGTGTCTAAATGTATAGCTTGTGGCTCCTGGTGTTCATACGTTTTTTTTTTGGCTCTTTGTGTCTGTAAGGTTGGCCACCCCTGCTTTATAAAGATGAATCATGCTGACTCTTCCTGCTGTTGCCACCCTCACCACTCTGTTCCAGAGCCACTGTTTTAACTCTTCATGCTGTTGCCACCCTTCCCACTCTTTTCCAGGGCCACTATTGTGACTCTTCATGCTGTTGCCACCCTCCCCACTTTTTTCCAGGGCCACTATTGTGACTCTTCATACTGTTGCCACCCTCACCACTCTGTTCCAGGGCCATTACTGTGACTCTTCATGCTGTTGCTATCCTCACCACTCTGTTCCGGGGACACTGTTGTGACTCCTCATGCTGTTGCCATCCTCCGCACTCTTTTCTGGGGCCACTATTGTGACTCTTCATGCTGTTGTCACCCTCAACACTCTGTTCCGGGGCCACTATTGTGACTCTTCATGCTGTTGCCACCCTCACCACTCTGTTCCGGGGCAACTCTTCATGTTGTTGCAACCCTCACCAGTCTGTTACGGGGAAACTAGGCATTCAAATATTTCCATCACATGGTATTTCTGTTTTGGACCCACTCCTGTTTACCTTATCAATACTGATCAAATAGAGATACAAAAAACTGACCTAATACTGACCTTGTGATAGAGGCCATTAAAGTTCTGCATGCAGGACTTCTTTTACATCTTAAAAAAAACCTAGTTCAGATGCAAGTCATGCTAATTGAGCATGATGCCTCTATCACACAGTCAGTATTTTACATCTGGATTTGATCATGATTTGGAAGCCAAAAGCAAGAGTGGGTCCAAAACACAGAACAGATGTTTTGGGCCTGCTTCTGTTATTTGGGCTGTTCTTCTGATGGATAAGAAGAACTGAAAAATAAGCAGTGATGTGAACACAGCCTTACTACTGACACTGTCATGGGGCCACTACTTGAATCTTGGGCTACTGCACGGTTAAGTCCACTCTGATAAATTGGACCTGACACTAACATTGACCAATAAGGCTGAGTTCACACATCTGTTATTTGATCAGTTATTTCCATCACTTATTGTGAACTAAATTCAGAAGCCAAGCCTACTCTCAAATTAGGTATCATGAATAGATCTGCACCTTGTTTTTGCTTTTGACCTGCGCCTGCTTTGGGCTGAGAATAACTGATGAGAATAACTGACTAAATAAGTGAAGTGTGAACTAAGCCTAATAGTGACACAGTCATTCTACAGCTAACAGAAGGGATTCCAACACATGAGTTTGTACTGCCATAGCCTAGATCAAAAGAACCTTTTTTTCTCTAATACTTTATTGGTGCTGTTATTGGGACACAGCTCCTGCAGGGGAATGCAATATATATTTTTTTTGCTCTACTGAAGGCTGCTATATGCTTTTCTTTTGGGTTTAGCTAAGGGTTAGCTAGGACTGTTGGTGGCCTGCACAATGATGCTCTGGTCCATATGTAACCTGTCTGTCATTCTGACATGCAGTATCTGTTTCGTTACCATAAAGTACTAGCTATGCATGTTGCTGCAATGCACAGTGATGTACACTGAGATACATTCTCCCTAAAGTTTAACTGCAGGCTGGGATAGATCTGATTTAATGTCCTTCATGACGAATTACAGTAATTCATAACAAAGCAAATTTCTTCGAGAAATTCGGCCAAGCAACCAAATCAAATTTTGGTTGTCCTTTATGTCCTTTATGGTCTCTTCTCCAACAGATGATCGAAACCATGGTCACCGATAACGGGAAAAACATTTTGTTGGCATTGCGTCAAGGAGGGCTGACCTATGCGCCCTGCATGGCACACATCTTTAATCTGGTTGTAACCCGGCTACTGAAGTCTTCTACCCAACTTTAAGTCTTCTTAAAAAAAAGACCAGGAAACTGTGCATGCATTTCATAGCTACTGCAAAGAGAACACTCCTTTCAACACATTCTCCCTAAAGTTTAACTGCAGGCTGGGATAGATCTGATTTAATGTCCTTCATGACGAATTACAGTAATTCATAACAAAGCAAATTTCTTCGAGAAATTCGGCCAAGCAACCAAATCAAATTTTTTGAAAACTTTGCTCACCTCTACTGATGATGTATCCTGAGGAAAATAGGAAGGAGCTATAATTATACTTGCTGCTGCATACCAAGTCGGTAAACAGTAAGGGCAACACAGCAGCAATCAGCACTACATTATTTTCTCACAGTGGATTGACAGAGATTTTTTTCCTGCACTTTTAAACAGACTTCTGCAGCAAAGCTAGAAAAATAGCTATGCCAGCCTCACATTTCCAACTAGTTCTTTTAGGACAAAAATTTGAGGTGGGACGAATCCAATTTTTTTCCAATCCGAAAAGGTTCTCGAATATATAGAATCTTTCGAATCTCGAATCCTACGAATCCTGTACATAAGAATTGTGTGAACGGTGTAAGAAACAAAGTGATCCAAACTCAATATTCTTTTAATATAAAAAAAGAAAGAGTCCTTACTTATTTTTTAAACTATTCATCAACACAGTTCACAAGTAGGGAAATAGTAGGCGTCTCAGGAGGCGCAGGTACTTGACGTCACGGCGGGATTTGTCGGGATTCGAGTCCACGAATCCAGCAAAATTCGAGGGATTCGTGGATTCGACTGATTCGTTGTCCCACCTCTAGCAAAAACCCTTAATCAGAGAAAAGCAAATGTGGTACAACATTTCTAGTTGCAAGGCCTTAGGGGGAACCTCTGGGTGGGTACTATTTCTATAATGGAGATAAGTTGATACACGTGACAACTATTGTAGGCTAGACAATGCTCCTCGGGATTTCTGGGTAAAATATATGCACATTGTCATGTCGGCGTCAGATAGGTTTAGGAAAGCTAATTTGAATATCTTTCCCAGGAACCCATTAGGGGCATCACCTGGTCTTTATACTGCACACATGTATTCAGTGAACCAGGCACATTGCCTGGCCTACAATACTGTGCATATGTACTTACCATAGTAGAGACATCGTCTGGCCTACAATACTGCACATGTGTACTTGGTGTACCATGGGCTCTCCATATTGAAAAACCCCTTAGTACCCTTTAGATAAAGCTGGTTTGACTGAATCCTGAACCAGTTCGCTCATCCTTAGTTTGAAAATGATCTCTCTTTCCAAAAAAAGAGGAACGCACATTGCCCGTGTCCGTGTTTTGTGGATCCGCAAAACACATACGGATGTGTGAATGGACTCTAACAAAGTTAGCACAAGCCCTGTGGTTCCAAAGATCTCCACTTTTCATATGTCTGCAAACTTTTATCGCTTTTATTATGCTTGTTAATAAAAACAAAATTTACAACCAAAGATCTCCACTGCTTCACTGCTCCAAATGCTCTGCTAGATTATCTTCAGCCTGGCAGCTCATGGGGCATGTCCTTTCTGCTGCAGCTCTCTGCACATACATTTTACAGATACATTTTATTGGATAGGTCATTGCTATAAATAAATTTTAATTACATGCAGTTACAAAAGTATTCAGATCCAGGTGCTGGTTTAAAAATGTAGAATATGCTTATTGACATAACCTTTATCAGTGTTCTGATAAAATATAAGATGAAATACGAACATTTTCAGAAAATATAAACCCCCGACAGACTTTCTTAATTCAGAATTCTTGTACCTCCAAACTGTATATGACATTCTATCCTTCACTTATGAGGGCCTAGCTATATGAAATTTAAAGATTCATGAAACGCGGTATCCTACTGTTTTATATATTCCACATTTAATGAAGGAGAGCTATATATGTCGTGCAGTAAATCTCTGTGGGTAAGTAGTTTGCATGGAATACTAAACCTTGGATTTAGTGCACTGCTGTTAGGCTACTTTCACACTAGCGGCAGAACGGATCCGACAGGCTTTTCACCCTGTCGGATCCGTCCTGCCGCTATTTCGCCGTGCCGCCGGACCACCGCTCTGTTCCCATTGACTATAATGGGGACAGGGGCGGAGCTCCGGCGCAGCACAGCAGTTTGCGGTGAGAGGCCGCCGGATTAAAAGTCAGACATGCAGTACTTTTAGTCCAGCGGCCTTTCGCCGTGCACGGCGAAATAGCGGCAGGACAGATCCGACAGGGTGAACAGCCTGTCGGATCCGTCCTGTCGCTAGTGAAAGTAGCCTTAGCCAACCAAAGGCAAAGAAATCAGGATAGAAAATACATTTATTGCAACAGTTTACTATCATCATCCAAGTGTCACTAGTCTGAACACAAAGACTACCTATTAGCATCCAGAAACATGACCAGAGTATACGATGCTACATGCTTAATATAAATAGATGGCTGTAACACCACCTGCCTAATATTTTGTAGCTCCCTCTCACAAGACCAAAACAGCTCAGGTCCATCAAAGCATGAACTCTCCAAGACATCTGAATGTGTCCTGTGGTATCTGCTGTCAATACATTAGCATCAGCAGATTCTGTAAATTACAAGCTAGGTCGTCCATGAAACGGACACACATGTGAATGAGATTGCACGGTGTCGGCCTGCCAGGAGGCTGGAGAACGTCAGTATAGCAAAAAAATTTAAAAGGGAAAAAAAAAAAAGGCTGGTCACTAAAACCCCCATGGCTTACAGATACTGTAAAAAGGGCAATAAATGACAAAAAAGGGCATTTAAAAAGTATAAATCTGAAGGGTCAGCTGTAGCCTTTGAAGTTTGCAAAGGGCTTAACAAAATCTGTAAAAAGGAGATAAAATTTGCAAAAATACAAAATGAACAGAAAGTGGCAAAAAAAAGCAAAACAAATCTCAAAAAATTCTTTAAATATACAAATGCTAAAAAACCGAGGTCTGAGCAGGTCCCCTAAATAATGGTAAAGGGGGGTTTGTCACTGAAGATAAGGAAAAGGCAGAGTTACTAAATGGGTTTTAGCTCTGTATATACAAAAGAAGAGAAAGGAGCTGATATCTGTGGTGCTGGGACTGTCAGTACATCCAGTAATATACTCAGCTGGCTAACTGTAGATATGGTCCAAGCTAAGTTAAATAAGGTAAATGTGAACAAGGCTCCGGGTCCAGATGGATTACATCAAAGAGTGCTTAAAGAGCTCAGTTCAATTATTGATGTGCCCCTGTTTATAATTTTTAAAGATTCTCTAGGAACAGGTACAGTGCCAAGTGATTGGCGCAAGGCAAATGTGATGTCCATATTCAGAAAAGTTTCTAGGTCCTCCACAGGTAATTATTGACCTATAGGCTTGGATTTATAGTTTGTAACTGGATTGAAAACTGGCTGAAGGACCGTGTCCAGAGAGTTGTGGTTAATAATTCCTATTCAGAATGGTCCCAGGTTATAAGTGGTGTACCCCAAGGTTCAATGCTGGGCCCTATATTATTTTATTTAATTATTAATGATATAGAGGATGGGATTAATAGGACCATTTCTATTTTTGCAGATGACACTAAGCTATGTAGTACTGTACAGTCTATGGAAGATGTCCATAAAATACAAGCTGACTTGAACACTCTGAGTGATTGGGCATTAACTTGGCAAATTAGGTTCAATGTGGATAAATGTAAAGTTCTGCATCTTGGTAATAATAATAATCTCCGTTCTTCATATTTCCTAGAGGATGTAACATTGGGGGAGTCACTTATAGAGAAGGATTTGGGTGTCCTTGTAGATGGTAGATTAAATAACAGCATACAATGTCAATCAGCTGCTTCCAAGGCTACCAGGATATTGTCATGCATTAAACTAGGCATGGACTCGCGGGGCAGGGATGTGATATTACCACTTTACAAAGCGCTGGTGCGGCCTCATCTGGAATATGCAGTCCAGTTCTGGGCACCAGTCCATAGAAAGGATGCTCTGCAGCCGGAAAAAGTACAGAGGAGAGCGACTAAACTGATGAGGGGCATGGAGGGTCCTAGTTATGAAGAAAGATTAAAATAATAACATTTATTTAGTATTGAGAAGAGTCGTCTAAGGGTGGGACATGATTAACCTATACAAATATATAAATGGGCCATACAAAAAATATGGTGAAAAACTGTTCCATGTAAAATGCCACAAAAGACAAGGGGGCACTGCCTCCGACTAGAGAAGAAAAAGTTCAGTCTCCAGAAGCGTCAAAGATTCTTTAGGCCTCATGCACACGACCATTTTTTTTTGGCGGTCCGCAAAAACGGGTTCCGTAGTTCCGTGATCCGTGTCCGTTTATTCTTCCGTGAGTCTTCCTAGATTTTTGGAGGATCCATGGACATGAAGGAAAGTAAAAAAAAAAGTCGTTTTGGTGTCCGCCTGGCTGTGCGGAGCCAAATGGATCCATCCTGACTTACAATGCAAGTCAATAGGGACGGATCCGTTTGACATTGACACAATATGGTGCAATTGCAAATGGATCCGTTCCCCATTGACTTTCAATGTAAAATCATGAGTCCCTATTATATCATCAGATCAGAGTTTTCTCCAATCCGATGGTATATTTTAACTTGAAGCGTCCCCATCACCATGGGAATGCCTCTATGTTAAAATATACCATCGGATTTGAGTTATATCGTGAAAACTCAGATCCGACAGTATATTCTAACACAGAGGCGTTCCCATAGTGATGGAGACGCTTTAAGTTAAAATATACTAAGAACTGTGTACATGACTGCCCCCGGCTGCCTGGCAGCACCCGATCTCTTACAGGGGGCTGTGATCAGCACAATTAACCCCTCAGTTGCCGCACCTGAGGGGTTAATTGTGCATATCATAGCCCCCTGTAAGAGATCAGGTGCTGCCAGGCAGGAGGGGGCAGACCACCTTCCCTCCCCAGTTTTAAATTCATTGGTGGCCAGTGCGGTCCCCCCTCCCTCCCTCCCCTGTATTTAATTCATTGGTGGCCAGTGCGGCCCCCCTCCCTCCCCTGTATTTAATTCATTGGTGGCCAGTGCGGCCCCCCTCCCTCCCTCCCCTGTATTTAATTCAATGGTGGTGAATTGCCAAATCTTCGGCTCATGTGAAAGGGCCTTAAAAGGCTCTCTGTGTGAGTGGATATCTGAATAATAGGGATACCCGTGGAAGTTCGGGTTCAGCTGAACTTCAGGTCAAAGTTCGGGTTCGGGACCCTAACTTGACCCTTAACCCACTGAAGTCAATTGGGACCCGAACTTCACTTTGTTGGATATATTGGAAAATAATAGCATTCTTAAGACCAATATGGCCATTTAGGGGTTAAAAAAATAAAACAACTCACCTTGTCCACATAATCACGCTGCAGCAGCTTCTTCTATCTTCACTGAACAGGATCTGCAATATGCATGATGACGTGGGAGAGTGCTGTGACATCATTGCACACATTGCAGGTCTTTTGGCAGGTCCTGTTCAGTGAAGACAGAAGAAGCTGCTGCAGCGTGATCATCTGGACGAGGCGAGTTGTTTTTTTCTAACCCCTAAATGGCCATATTGTTTTGCATTTTGTCTTAAAGGGGTTTCCCACAAAAAATATTCTACAGTTTTCAAACCAGCGCCTGAATACTTTTGTAATTGCATGTAATTAAAAGTTTAGCATAGCTACTGAGTTATTCAATAAAATGTACCTGTATAGCGCCACCTGCTGTTTTTTTTTCCTTTTTCTTTGTCCTGCTCACAGAGATGGCCGCACATGCTCACTTACATCCTTCACCTGCCTCCTGAGCAGTGATAGGGAGAGCTGAGACACGCCCCTTAGCTGTAGCAGAAAAGACACTCCCCTTGAGCTGCCAGCTTGATATAAATCTAGCAGAGCAATGAATGTGGAAATCTCTGAACCCATGTGCGGTAAGGCAGCTATCCTATAAGTCAATGTTTGACCCTTTAAAATAGTCTTGAGACATGGATTTGGGGGAAGTATGGCCTATACGTCTCCTCACACCGATTAAGGCGTTCTCTCCCCAAGAAGAGATAGCACCCCCCAAATCCTGACTTAGGTCTCTCACCCAGTTAAGCCAGTACTCCCTGCTCTACACTGATGAGGGGCAATCACCCCAAAACAGCTGTCTGCAGATGAAGTGATGGCTTATTTAATATCAGAGTCATGTTTAAAGGTTTGGACGTTGACTTAAAGGATATCTGCCTTACATCTGGTGGCAGGATGTATGGCCTATAAGTCTCCTCACACTGATTAAGGCGCTCTCTCCCTAAGAAGAGATAGTGGCTCCCAAATCCTTACAAATTAGGCATGAAATGGATTTCCATTGTTACCAATTTGTTAGGGTTCACTTTCAAACATAACAATATATTGGAGATATATTACACCTATGCAAAATGGGCTGAAAAGGGTAAAGTGCATGTGCCAATATGGAAATGGCAATACCAATCAAAGTAGCCCACTGCAATGATGTATTGAATAAATACCATCCTTATTGAAACAACATTATGTAAAAGACACATATAATTAAAGGTCACATCCACAAGGTGAGTGACAATAAATAGACATAATACAGACCCAAATGTGACACACATTTATTGGTTGGACCTGGTTATTCTGTATGTATGTAACTTTTACTATTAGTATTTTATGTCCATCCCTTGCGATATTTCGATTCTGATCCTACTAGGCACTCACCTTGTGGATGATGTGCCCTTTGATTATATGTTGTGAGGGGTAGCTTTCATTTAGGGGATCATTCACACACCAGGACACCAGGTTTCAGGTCCAAACAGTGCATTTATTGTGATACACCAGCACAAGCAAAATGACAAAAATAATAAACACTCACCCGTCCAGGCTCTAACTAAACATAATATTCCTGACTCACCTAAGTCCCTGTTCACACCCTGTGAACACATGCAGCTTTCTCAGCCAATGTCCCACAGCCTCCTGCCTGTACAGAGCACAGTACGCCCACTGTCTCCAGTCCAGTGTCTCTTGGGGAATAGTGGTCTCTCAGCCCTCCTGGCTTGGACCACACAGAGCTTCCAGTCCTCTGTCCACAGGCAACACACTCCCCCAAAGTTCAGGCAAGCGCCTAGCCTCATGGCCCCTCAGCCCACACAGCTGAGACTACTCACACAGAGCTTTACCAGGACTCTGCTTCACCAAACACTCCAGAGTGAGCCACACCCAAGATCCAGTAGCAGGATTAAATAGGATCCCTGGACATGAGCATGCCCTAAGTCCCGGACTGGAGCATGGGGAACAGGCACCCACCCAACACATTGCCTGTTCCCAGTAAAAGCCCGCCCTGAAATAGCTGAACCAGCTACACTATCTATATGCTGTCCCCCAACTACTTTATTGGACACCTGAACAAAGGCTTTTACTCCACCAAGGCCGGGCCCCTTGGTGACACGCTCCCGGTGCACACAACACCCCGTTTATCCTGCTTCCCTGTGACTTTACTGCACACCTCAATGTTCACATTGCCACAATGTGTTTTTTACATAATATCATTTCAATAAAGTTGGTATTTGTTTTTAATACATCATTGCAGTGTGCTACTTTGATCGGTATTGCTAATGTATTGAAGATAGAAAGGACTTTTTAAAGTTTGGGTAGGAGAGACGAGTAGCTTGATGATAAACCGAAGCTTGTTATCGGCATATACTTGAAAACGGTCGGTGTCCAGCATAAAACTTAAAATGAATATAACACATACAGTATAGTAGACTGCACAGAAAATCTGCTATACATACAAAGAGATACAAAACCTGGTGCCTGCCCAGAGAAAAATCTGCCCACAACAGAATTTATCCACCAATTGGTAAAGAAAAGAGTGCCCAAAATTGTTCTCCAGAATTAGATAAACATGGCTGATTTATTCAAAAAATGGTCCCACGCCTTTCCATGGGATCCATGGGGTCGTTTCTGGTATTGCAGCTTAGCTCCAATGAAGTGGCGATGGATGAGCTGTAAAACCCCACGCAACCTGTAGACAGGTGTGGTGGTATTTTTGGAACAACCCCTTTAACCCCCAACATTTAGGGTTGTCATTCTTCTGATCTCATCTTTGTTTTTTCTAGTAACATAATTGTGGGATTTTGAGAATGTAGAACATCAGACCTGGGGTCTCTGGGACTGTCTCCTTTGTAGAGACAGATTGGAGAGGAAACAGACTGCAGTGCTCCTGCTTCTGATAAAGAATTTTCCAGAGGGAACTACTCTAACTGTCCTCAAGAAAAGCCTTGAGATTCCAGAAAGCAGTGTTACCTTCAGCTCCTCGGCAGCTTGGCAAACATGCCGAGAGGCGGGCGGAATAAAACTCCGGCTTGCCCCCACTATAGTAAATGGGGCCGGAGCGGTAGTTCGGGGGCGTGCGTGCACTAGCGGCAGCACGGATCCGGCTGTTCACCCGCCGGTACAGCCTGACGGAGTACCTTGCCGCTTGTGTGAAACTAGCCTACGTGGTGATATCCTACCTAATAAAAGCCATGTGCGCCTGCGCTGTGTATGTGCGTGTGTGCCGATTTGTTAAATGCGCCTTGCACGGCGCGCCGGCCAATAGAATAACAGTACGCCGCCCAGACCGCCCACATCAGCGCGCGCCGCCGGCCAATAAAAACACGGCGCACCTCAGGCCTCCTGGACCGCCCACAGCAACAGCCCTGTCCTAAAAGCCGCCCCACACGCCGCTCGTTCCACCCCCAATTGCGCCGGCCAATAAACACAGGGCGCACCACACAACGCCCGGACCGCACACAGCAGCGGGCAGTTATTATGGTGTGCTGTGTCAGTTTGAGCGCCGCCATTACATGAAACAGAAGCACCGCCATTACAGTCCTGTCAGACACACACACAGCAGCTGCTGCTCCAAGCAGTATTAGCCACCAGTTGCTGCCAGTGGTCTCAGCACCACCAGTCAGTGCCAGCCATCTCAGCCATCAGTGATTGCCACCAGTCACAGTGCCAGCAGTCTCAACACCACCAGTCAGTGCCAGCAGTCAGTGCCAGCTGTCTCAGCCACCAGTCACAGTGCCCGCAGTCTCAGTCACCAGTCAGTGCCAGTCATATCAGGCATCAGTCAGTGCCACCAGCCACCAGTCACAGTGCCACCTCTAGTAATAATATAGGATATCTGTGGATTGCTCCAGCTGGACAATATGTAACAGGTGCTCTAGGTCTATGTGGCCCACCCAGCCACAGAAAAGTATTCAAAAAGTAAAGAGAAAGACCTGGCACTCTAAATATGCAGCCAAAATCAAGATAAAGTTATTAAAATATTTGATTGTTTATTTAAAATATATTTAAAAGTAAACACAGCAGCGTATAGAATAAATAGCAGCACTATATAATATGACATAACAGCATAAATAAATGGCTTCAGTATAAACAAAATATACAATAGCATAAAATGGCAGCAGTGAAGAATCAGCAAATGGTATTAATATAATCAAATAGTATCAATAATAAAATTCAACCATAGAGAATCCGCAATCCGTACGTGGGTTTAAGCATAAACTGTTCCTCCTGTACCGCAGTGGAAAGTGCAAAAGTGCATTCAAATAGCAGCAATAATTAATGTCCAGCAGACCTCAGACTGTGTGCAGGTCTTTGCATATGAAATCGCTATTCCACGCTATCCAGGATGGATAACCTTAAGTATTCACAGTTCACAATTGCTACTGACTTTCTGTAGCAGCGCACGCATGAATCGCCAGTCTTTCCAATAACACACGGAAGGCCAGAAGGTACAATGTGGTAACTTCTCAAGGTGGAGTCCCACCCAGGTACAGTTACTATATATCCTTGTTACCTTAGTCTGGTCGATGCGTGAATGCGGGCTTGATGATTCGTAGTATAATGGATGTCAGCTGCGCTTGTCCAAACTACATTCCCACGGCTGGCTTGTGCGCTCAGTAAGGACATGTATCGTCAGAGCTTTTTATCTTTCTTCCGGAGACTTTAATTCATGTCCAGGGGAGATTCTTTACCAGCATGCCGGTGCAAGGTATGGACCATACGCGTTTCGGGGATATAACAGTGACCCCTTCCACTTTGTAAAAAAAAATATAAATCTTTTTATCGCAATATTCTGACCCTCATAACTTTTTTATAGTTATGTCCACGGAGAAGTGTGGGGTCTCAATTTTTGCAGGACGGTCTGTTGTTTTTGACAATACCATTTTGGGTTGCGTATAACTTGATCACTTTTTATTCAATTTTCTTGGGAGATAAAGTGATGAAAAAAACGCGAATTGGCCTTTTTACATTTTTTTCTGTTATGCCATTCACCATATGGGCTAACTTTAAAAAAATATTTTAATAGTATGGGAGTTTTTGCATGCGGCGATGCCCATAATGCAAATTATTTTTTTGGGTGGGGGGGAAAGTGGGTGACTTTCATTTTTATGTTTTTTTTATATTTTCAAAAGTTTTTTTTATTTATTTTTTACTTTTTGTTATAGCCCATGCCGGTTATCACTACTAATAAATATAAAGCACATTCACTCCCAGGATGTCTCCAGTTGAGTCCAAAATAAGATAAAAGTCATATTGGGACAAAGTTATGGTACAAGTTTGCCATGTCTTAGCTCAAATCCGTGCCTTCAGAAGGGGTTTCTAAGTGTTCTAGGGATCATCTTCATCTAGCATTGTGTCTTCCAAGATCCCCTATATAAGATAGGGATTATTACATAATGATTGCTGCCTCTTACTTTTTCAGGAATAATCAGTGGGGTTCGTTTATGAAAACTGCCTTCATCAACTGTCAATGCCACCGGTTTGAAGCTGTTGAGGTTCATCGGAAGAGGTGTCTTCGGAACTGGTACCACACAAGATGATTTCAACAGTTGTGGTACCTTTCCCAACTTCAGGCTCATATTGAACATATGTGTAATAATACCACACAGCTGATCACCACAGGTCTCAAGTGCCCTGGCACTGGTGCATTCCGGTACTGCAGCCTTCCCTGATTTGATACTCAGTTCCCATCTCACCTGGGCACTTGTAAACATCAGACTGTAGCAAGATGACTGATTGCTAGATTGACTGATCTGAAGGCGAAACCTAACAGCAGGAGGCGAGGTCACTGTTAGAGGGAATAGAATAGCATGCTGGGATGGGAAGAGCAGATGTGTGATCAAAGCTATTGAAGAATAGATTGAGCTCATTAACCAACTTTTTATCTCCTTCTACCTGGGAGACAGGGCATCTGTGACAAGATATTGACTTAAAGGGGTTGTCTGGGTTCAGAGCTGAACCTAGAAATAACCACATTTTCACCCAGGCAGCCCCCTTAATATGAGTATGCTCCAATGCTCTCCTTTGCCTTAATTTGCGCAGGTCAAATACATTTTTGGGGGATCCGGGGACATACCGGGCTCTCCGTAGGGACTGCTAGGTGGAGGCTTCCGCCCAGCAGTGAGACTGGTGTAAAACAGCTAAGGCAGCACTAAAGCCGGTTCATCAGTGCCGTGACATTACCGGGAACACTGCTGGGTGGAAGCTTCCGCCTAGCAGTGTGCCAGAGTAAACAAACAAGCCCCATGAAATGCTCACATTAGGGGGGCTGCCTGGGTTAAATTTGGGTATGTTCAGGTTCAGGCTTTTCCAGACTGATGTTTTTCTGTTCCATTTGCATCTCCATCTTCCTCTTATATCTGGCTTTCTCCTCGTGATTTGACGCCTCAGCTTATTTTCCACATCCCTCAGCTTTTCCTTGACACCTGAGCTAAAGACCTTATTTTTCTCCTTGAGAAGAGTTTTTATATCAGGGTTAATCCAGGGTTTGTCATTAGAGAGTCACCTCACCATTTTTGTAGGTACTGTGTTGTCCACACAAAAGTTGATGTAGTCTGTTATGCTGTGTGTGAGACCATCCATATTCTCCCCATAGGAATCCTGCAGCTCTTCCCATGCAGTTGAAACAATCCCTCAAAGCCTTACCACTCTCTTCAGACCATATCCTCATGGTGCGGGTGACAGCTGGTTCTTCATGTACAAGTGGTTTGTACACAGGTCGAATATGGAATTCATAAGGAGTCCAGATGACTATTTTTTATTTTCCTACTGCCCCCTGTTTGTAGCTGCTCTAAAATACATTGTCAGGACTGCTGACAGTGGGGTAACGCGGGGCTATAGGAAAAAAAAAAATGGCGATCTGGACTCCTTATCTGCAGTACTATGCATGTATTACAGCAGATAATATTTCAACATTGTGGTGACAGATTCCCTTTAAGTTCAGCGTTTCATTGTATTGTAGAATATGTGAATGAGAATGTATATCTTGAATTTTGTTTATTTGTATTGTTAATGAGTGACGCATATCATAATCAGACGACCTGCACTTCTGAGACCAGACGTTCTTTCCTGCGTATGTCAACGTCCCTTTCTGATGTGTTCGGTCAACACTCTGCTAGGTGACAACAGCTTGCTGTTGCTAATTTGCTCCTCTTATCATGTTTGACTTTTTCATGGAAAGGCAATTATTTTGACTATATATATATATAACTTGATGGTTAAAGCTTCATTGTCAAGCAAACTCATAGTTTCCTCGCTTCTGAGGGGATTCAAGATTTTTTTTAAAGATTACATTTTTTAAAGTCAACCTGATTGGTTACAGGACATTTATATGTAGTCGGGATTATGGTTTTGACAGATATAACGGAACCTTGGCCCTGATTTGTCGAGACTGGAGTGTGCTACGTCAATCTTGATAGGGTCCGTGTCACCGGAAGAGGCATTTAAAGGGGTTGTCTCACTTCAGCAAATGGCATTTAAAATGTCGCAGCTTGCAGCGGTTTTGTGTCCAATCACAAAACGGAATGCTGACGGAACGGGACGACATCCTGATGCATCTTGAACTGATCTCTTTCCATTCAGACCGAACGGAAATGTTTTATTCTGGTATTGAGATCCTTTGCCAGATATCAATACTGGAAAACAACGAAAGTGCGAAAGTAGCCTTACTAATGTATTGCGATTGTCCATATTGCCTCCTTTGCTGGCTTGATTCATTTTTCCATCACATTATACACTGCTAGTTTCCATGGTTATGACAACCCAGCAATCCAGCAGTGGTGGTCATGCTTGCACACTATAGCAAAGACCACCGGCTTCTCTGGTGGCTGGGAGCGTGCATATGCTGGCACTTTTTCCTATAGTATACAAGCACGACCACCACGCTGGATTGCAGGCTGGTCGTATCCATGGAAACAAGCAGTGTATAATGTGATGGAGAAATGAATCAAGACTGAAAAGGAGACAATATGGACAATCACAATACATTAGTAAGTGCCTTGTATTAACTTTCTCTACATGATAAATGCCATTTGCTGAAGTGAGACACAACCCTTTTAATTTATGACGAGACACAGTCCATGCACCAGACTGAAAGCTCGGTGCTGCCGTATATCTCATTCATCATTTATGGCAGTTTCTGGCGTAAATAATGATAAGTGCGCTGGAGCCAATGACCCTGCCCACATCCTGCCCTCATCACACACCATTTTTGAAAACCTGGCAAGGGTGGCTTAAAAATGCCAGTTGCAACAAAAAAAAGTAGCAATAACCTGTTTTTGTGAGTTTTTAGCGTCGGTAAACTGGTGTGGTGAAAATGGTAAATTCCCCTCCATTGTCTTCATATGCAATGATCATTGTAGGAGGTACTAAGTTAATAATTTAAACCATATCACGTGATAGCAAGATGATCTCGATTCTTGGATATTCCAGTGACCTACTAATAGCTGATGAAACCTCTTGACTTGGGGCATTATGTAATGTTATTTAAGAGAAGAAGGAGATCTGTGCTTCCATTTCAACCTGGGACCAGGTGAGCCTCGACAGTTGCTTTTCTTATGTAATGTTATTAGACCGTGCTCACACAATCCAAGTTTTGGATTGTGGCCTTGCAGCAGAAGAAAAATAACAGACACGAATCTAACAATCTACAGCATTTGGGAACCATGAAATTCAATGCTTCAGTTACGTACATACATTCTAATACAAGGAAGCAGATTTTTTATTGGTAGTGGGCCCTTGCACCTTCTGAGTCATTGTTCAGCTGCACAAGTTGCACAAATGTTAAGTCCACCTCTGAAAGGGCATCTGTCAGCAGGCTTGTACCCATGAAACTGCTGACCTTTTACATGTGCACTTGGCAGCTGAAGACATCTGTGTTGGTCCCATGTTCATATGTTCTAGGAGCAATGGGGGCAAATTCTTAAAAGGGTTGCCAAACTAGCACTTGGATCTGAATACTTTTGTAATTGCATACAATATATATTTTTTTATAGTTACTGAGTTATTCAATAAAATGTATCTGTATAGCGCCACCTACTTTGTTATTTTTCTTATTTCTTTGATCTGTTCATTGAGAAGGCTGCATAGGCCCAGTTTTATTCTTCAACTGTCTCCTGAGCTGTGATAGGGAGAGAGATGCAGCAGTATGGACACGCCCCCTGAGCTGTGATAGGTAGAGCTGAGACACGCCCCCTGAGCTGCAGCAGAAAAGACACTCCCCCTGAGCTGTCAGCTTGATATAAATCTAGCAGAGCAATGAATGGGGAGATCTCTTGATCCATGTGAGGTACAGGACTGGTTCCAGCTTTGTTAGAAAGAGGTTCTCATGTAATGTATGATGTCTGATTTTCATTTTTTACATTCATCATGGGATAACCCCTTTAAGATAAGAACACCCCTAAAAGCCATGTACAATGTATCAAACTAGGGCCTCACAATGGAACATTTCAATTTCTCAAGTTTCTCTTTATGGGGGAAAAAAAGTCCTGAGTGACCTTGTGTCCAGTGAAAAATATCTGCCTATATTAAAGGGGTTCTGCAGTTTGTTTAAACTGATGATCTATCCTCTGGATAGATCATCAGCATCTGATCCCGGAGGTCGGACCCCCGCCGATTAGCTGTTTGAGAAGGCAGCACACCAACGATGGTGATTGGCTATGGGTTACAATCATTGAAGTTGTCGGCATCTAGGCTAGACAACCCCTTTAACTCTTCTACTCTCATAATTCTTTTTTCATTCTTTATTTAAAGGGATTTACCACATGGTTGGCCATTCATTTCAATGGGTACCATGTAATACCCTGTTCCTCCTGCAGTTAGGAAGCAAGCAGCTGCAAGGAACTTTTAAAGGGGTTCTGTAGTTTGTTTAAACTGATGATCGGCGGGGGTCCGACACCCGGGACCCCTGCCGAACAGCTGTTTGAGAAGGCAGCGGCGCTCCAGCAGCGCCGCTGCCTTCTCACTGTTTACCACTGGCCCAGTGACGTCACAACTAGTATCAACTTGCCTGGGCGCGGCTAAGCTCCATTCATGTGAACAGAGCTTAGTCGCGCCCAGGCAAGTTGATACTAGTACTCAGCCTTCTCAAACAGCTGATCGGCGGGGGTCCCGGGTGTCAAACCCCCGCCGATCAGATGCTGATGATCTATCCAGAGGATAGATCATCAGTTTAAACAAACTGCAGAACCCCTTTAAAAGTTCCTTGCAGCTGCTTGCTTCCTAACTGCAGGAGGAACAGGGTATTACATGGTACCCATTGAAATGAATGCCCAACCATGTGGTAAATCCCTTTAAATAAAGAATGAAAAAAGAATTATGAGAGTAGAAGAGTTAAAGGGGTTGTCTAGCCTAGAAGCCGACAACTTCAATGGTTGCAACCCATAGCCAATCACCATCGTTGGTGTGCTGCTTCCCCTTTCCTGGATTCTTCTTGTCCCTGCCAAACAAGAAGTGACTTTGTTCTGTGACCACTGCGGCCAATGACTGGCCTCAAAAGTCACATGTACTAGAACGGCACATCACTGCACATGTGACCACTGAGGAGAGTACCTGCCAGCAGCAGTCATGGGATCAAACCATTCCCTGTCCAGCAGGGATCAGAAGCAGCCAGGAATGAGGCAGAGGCGCAGGAACTGCGGAACCTTGGATAGGTGAGGTTTTTGTTTTTAAGTTTTTTTAGCAGCAGGTCATGGCCATTGGGGCTGCCAGCTGAGAGGAAGTGAAGACTTTAAGTGAAGATTTAAAAATGAATTACTTGAGTAGAAGAGTTAAAACATCTTGTAAAGCTGAAATGTCTGCGTTTTATATATATATATATATATATATATTTTTTTTTATAAATGCGACCGCGTTCTGTTACTCTATTAGTATGTTCTCATGTTCTATTTTTGAACAATATCCTCTTTGGTTTAAAGGGACTCTGTCACCACTTTCTAACCCCCCCTTTTAAAAGTATTGTTATCTCCATGGCGCCCCTGTGATTACAAAGGTGTTGTTAGAAGATAAATTCGCCGTCTCCTTTTGATAAAAAGAGCTTTTATCTAACCTGTCAATCTTCTTGATAAGGTGCCCAGGGCGTTTCTGTTGGTCTCAAGCTGCCGCCCGCCGCCGCCGCTGTTGGTGCCCAGCTCCTCCCCTGATGCTTTCAGCGCCGCCTGAATGTAATGAAATACGCCTCCGGCTCTCGCTCAGTGCCCCCTCCTCCTTTTCAAAGATCCCGCGCGTGCGCACAGGCCTGTGCCTGATGCCCCCGTGCGGACATTTACAATCAGCCTCATTGAGCGAAGTGCGCATGCGCGCACTTCGCTCAACCTCCTCATCAGACGAGCACTGCAGCCGGCCGGCTGCAGTGCTCGTCTGATGAGGAGGTTGAGCGAAGTGCGCGCATGCGCACTTCGCTCAATGAGGCTGATTGTAAATGTCCGCACGGGCGCATCAGGCACAGGCCTGTGCGCACGCGCGGGATCTTTGAAAAGGAGGAGGGGGCACTGAGCGAGAGCCGGAGGCGTATTTCATTACATTCAGGCGGCGCTGAAAGCATCAGGGGAGGAGCTGGGCACCAACAGCGGCGGCGGCGGGCGGCAGCTTGAGACCAACAGAAACGCCCTGGGCACCTTATCAAGAAGATTGACAGGTTAGATAAAAGCTCTTTTTATCAAAAGGGGACGGCGAATTTATCTTCTAACAACACCTTTGTAATCACAGGGGCGCCATGGAGATAACAATACTTTTAAAAGGGGGGGTTAGAAAGTGGTGACAGAGTCCCTTTAACTTTCAGCAAATGAATGCATGACACAGAACAAAGGAAAAGAAAAATGATAATCCACTGATGATTTTCTCTGGTATTCAGCCAATTTAAGAAATTTCAGTGAACCCAATTAAATACAGCTAAAATAAACTGCATCATTCTTCTGTGCACCAGTCCCCTGACTGGAATGAAAACCACTGCTCTCTGACACAGCGAGGGTAGCGGAATTACATTTTAGTCACAGTGTTATTACAAGAGCATGAATTATGTTTGGGTTCATCACAATTACCTATTTATGATGGGACTTTTTGATCCCAGAATGACTTATTATTATATTAGATAAATACTATTAAGAGCACCGCTCATGGAGGTGAGCCTGAAAGATGTTCATAGGTAACATATTTTACAAGATGAGCAGGCTTCAAGTAGCTTTCTCCAGAGAGACACATAAAAATACGTACAGTCTTTTGACTAATTTATTTATTTAGTTTATTTTACTGACATATAGTGGCAACATATTCCATGGTGCTTTACAGACATTATCATCACTCATTGTCCCCCAGTGGAGCTCACAATCTAAGTTCCCTATCACTATATCTTTGGAGTTTGGGAAGAAACCAGACTACCTGGAGGAAACCCACGCAAACACAGGGAGGACATACAAACTCCATGCAGATGTTGTCCTTGGTCAGATTTAAACTTAGGAACCCAGTGCTGCAAGGCACTAATGTTAACTCATGACTTACCACTGCTAGATGTATGATTTTGGAAAGGACCCCCGCAGATCAGATGCTGATGATCTATCCAGAGTTTAAAAAAACAGCAGAACGGGGGGGGGGGGGGCGGAGCTAGCACCTGAACTGAACGGACGCATGCAGCTGTAGCTCCGTCGACTAAATCGCCATACAGCTTGGATTTACAGCCTGTCTGACTCAGGATGGTAAAGATAGGAGGCTCAGAAGCTGGCGACTCCTCAAGCCATCACAAATCCTCTAACATCGAAGGGGAGATGGACAAATTTATCAAGAAAGCTGTCTCTGCCTATGCCGCAAGGGAAACCAAGATGGCGCCGACCTTGCCGCTCGCTCCTGGCCATAAGCAAACAGAGGCCCCGGACACCGCTCATGGAGGTGAGGCTGAAGCAGATACCCTACCTAGCAGATACCCTACCCATATCCCGCACGTACCTCAGAGAAGCCCAAGCCTCCTCGCTTTCAGCTGCCCTGGAGCCGCTGAGCTCCGATCTCTTAACCATAAAACAAGACGTCTGACACATAGCATGCAGAGTGGAGATACTTGAGGACTCTCAAACTGTCCTGATCAAACACCAAATCGCTGTTAACCCCTTAAGGACTCAGCCCTATTTCACCTTAAGGACTTGGCCATTTTTTGCAAATCTGACCAGTGTCACTTTAAGTGCTGATAACTTTAAAACGCTTTGACTTATACAGGCCATTCTGAGATTTTTTTTCCGTCACATATTGTACTTCATGACACTGGTAAAATTAAGTAAAAAAAATTAATTTTAATTTATAAAAAAATAGCAAATTTACCAAAATTTGTAAAAAATTGCAAATTTCCAAGTTTCAATTTCTTTACTTCTATAATACATAGTAATACCTCCAAAAATAGTTATTACTTTACATTCTCCATATGTCTACTTCATGTTTTGGGTGATTATCTTAGTTAAGTAGGGTCTCATTTTTTGCGGGATGAGATGATGGTTTGATTGGCACTATTTTGGGGTGCATATGACTTTTAGATCGCTTGCTATTACACTTTTTGTTATGTAAGGTAACAAAAAATTGCTTATTTAGCAGTTTTTCTTTTTTCTTTTTTAAAATGTTCATCTGAAGGGTTAGGTCATGTGATATTTTTATAGAGCCGATCGATACGAACGCGGCGATACCAAATATGTATACTTTTTTTTATTTATGTAAGTTTTACACAATAACAGCTTTTTTAAAACAAAAAAAATTATGTTTTAGTGTCTCCATATTCTGAGTCATAGTTTATTTTTATTTTTTGGGCGATTGTCTCAGGTAGGGGCTCATTTTTTGCGGGATGAGGTGACGGTTAGATTGGTACTATTTTGGTGGGCAAACGCCTTTTTGATCGCTTGCTGTTGTATTTTTTGTGATGTAAGGTGATAAAAAAATTCTTTATTTAGCACAGTTTTTATTTTTTATGGTGTTCATCTGAGGGGTTAGGTCATGTAATATGTTTATAGAGCCGGTCGATACGGACGCGGAGATATCTAATATGTATATATATATTTTTTCCCTATTTTTTACCAATTTTTTTTACTTTATTTGGGGAAAATGACGTTTTGGTTTATTTTTACTTGAAACTTTAAATTTTTTGGGGGGAAAACGTTATTTTTTCAACTTTTTTTTCACTTTATTTTTTGTCCCACTTTGGGACTTGAACTTTTGGGGGTCTAATCCCTTACAATGCATTCCAATACTTCTGTATTGGAATGCATTGGCTGTATGAGTAATACAGTGGGTATTACTCATACAGCTTTTGGCCTGTGAGATCCAGGGGGCTGGATCTCACAGGCTTGTCACCGGAAGGCAGCGCAGATGCCTCAGGAAGGCATCACGCTGCCTTCCATGCCATCGGGTCCACCCTACAGTCCCATGGGGACCCGATGGCACCACCGCAGCCGCCGCAGCCGCACCAGGTAAAAGCCGCAAACTGCAGGTCTGAATTGAGCTGCGGTTTGCGGCCATCACCGTCACGGGGGGGTCATGGGACCCCCCGCGCATTTAGCCGAGGTGCCTGCTTAATGATTTGAGCAGGCACCTTGTTACGATCACCGCCCGCCGGGCGGCAGTGATCAGAACAACACATGACTTACCGGTACGTCATGTGTCCTTAAGGACTCGGGAACCATGCCGAGGTTAAAGCACGTTATTTATCTGCGTCAACTACATTATTTTCCATGGAAGTTTTGCCATGGATCCCCCTCCGGCATGCCACAGTCCAGGTGTTAGTCCCCTTGAAACAACTTTTCCATCACTATTGTGGCCAGAAAGAGTCCCTGTGGGTTTTAAAATTCGCCTGCCTATTGAAGTCTATGGCGGTTCGCCCGTTCGCGAACATTAGCGTAAATTCGCGTTCGCCGTTCGCGAACGGAAACTTTTATGTTTGCGACAGCTCTACTGCACATCTGGGATTAGACGTGCATAAGTTACTGTGAAATTTAGGCCACAAATACAGCTTTTGCTTACTGGGGTTAAAAAAAAACCTCTGATATACTGCACATCTGGGATTAGAGGTGCATAAGTTACTGTGAAATTTAGGCCACAAATACCGCTGTCATATAGAGTTAAAAAAAAATAATTGAGTGCAATACCCTACATCAGAGTTTTAATTGGCGGGTAATTATTTTTAACAGACTTAACCACTTTTTACTTTGCTTGGTGAACGCTAACTATGAGGCAAACATCTAATAAGGGTGGTGGTGTTGGTGGAGCCTCTGGTGCAGGGAGAGGACGTGGCCGTTCTGCCACAGCTACACGTCTGTGAGAGAAGGATTTATGATTTTATGAATATATAATGAGAATATTCTGTAGTACACATTTCTGTCCACTAGATGGCTGCAAACCATATGTATGAGAAGGTCAATGAGGGAGGGGGAAGAGGGGATTCTGAAACCACTCCTATCAGGTTAAGGAGCCAATAGCCTCTTCTTAAGGAACACCCCTTTTGTGATGTCATGTCTGCTATTTAAGTGAATGTACTGTGAATAAAAGGCTCTCTCTCTCGCCTGCCCTCTTCTACCATGGCTAAAGGAGGATGAGAAGATGCTTTCATGAAACCACCTAGTGTCTGGTCTCATTATAAAGCAGTATGCTGTACACATACTTATTCTTCTAATTGATTTGGCACCACACAAAGAAGAAGGAGAGTCGCATGAATTGCGACGACAAAATGGCGCCGAGCGTGGAGCAGACAGCTTGCGTAACTTCCGATTCAAACGCCACGAGAGCGACTTAAACGGAACCATCAGACGAGATCACATGCCGGCAAGGTAAGAAAGCTTTATTTCTTACAAATCTCCTCTGTAACTTCCGCTTTGGTGGGTTCTCAAGAGTTGAATTGGTGTTATCGCGATATAAGGGTTCAAGTTATAGCTGATCTGTCTGTTAGAAAGAACCTGTTGAAATATTCCTTCTTTGTGTGGTAGAACATGCTGAAACTAAACGGAAATTGTTAGACAGCTGAGCCGGATATCCTGTGACGTAGAATTGGATCCCAGCCCAATATTCTGACGAGAATATCTGGAGATAAGGGTTAATACCAATTGTCTCATAGGCAATTGGAAGTTATTAAGATTTTGTATCCCGGTGAATTGACGAGGGGTCTTCACTTTGAGAGATTGTGGGGTCAATACTATTATTTCGTTTGAGCTTTGTGCAACTACGCTTAAGTTTGCGGGTTTGATAAATAGCAATTGTTAGAGCTTTGTGCAACTACAATAATGGGAAATTCTAATGTTGCAGGACAGAGTAAAGAGATATTAACGGCGGCTCAGTTGATGCGAGGAAAAGAAAGGAAAAGTTTCAGTTAGAAATAAAAGTTGAAAGCATTCTGTCATACTAAGTAGCAGCGATTTCCGGTATTATCCGTAAATATGCAGTTTTGTGTAAAAGTTCCCACTAGAGATTGCAAATGCAGTAGGAGATAGATTAAATTAAAGTTTGTGGAAAAGTGTATATGGAAAGTTGAAAGTAATTGAGGAGAATGGACAATATGGCTATAGTAAAATGGAGGATTTGGATGTGGTAAGGGAACAAAGAGAGTTGGCCATGCGGCATTCCCTTCCCCCCCCACCACATGTGTTGTAACTAAGTAATCCTGGGTCTTGTGGTCCATCAAAGAATACCTATTGCTTTTTCTGTCAGCTCCTCCTCTACACCAGGTGCTGGAATGTGCTAATCAGCACCACCCACTGTGTTTTCAGCTCTCTCTAGCTTTTCCCCACCCACTGTGCCTTCTACTCTTTCCTTAGGCCTTATGGGGGATGAGTGTGTGTGCAAGTAACATGTTGTGTGTTTGTGGATCTCAAAGACTTTACACAATCCTATGATAGTTCCAACACTGGATTATATCCAGTGATGTCTGAAAATAACCTTTCCCAATTGTATGTCCCATCAGTTAAAAATGTACCTGCATATGATATATGACATATATTACACCCAGTAGTAACATCAATTTTGCCATGATGAATAGAATTCCCAATTCAGAGGACTTACTTATGCTGCTTTATAGAAAATTAGTTAAAATATGGAGAGTTTTCTCATATTATTTATGAGATTTGGAAAATTGAGTCCAATGTAGAGCTGGGGATTTAATGCATAGTGAAGATCAGTGAGTCTGTGATGAAGTGTTTAGATCATCAGTCAGTCACATTGTCCTCAGGACAAAGAGTGGAAGAAAAAAAAAAAAAAAAAAAGTTTTCACTAGACTCCAGAAAAGTTGGGTGGATTTGGATTTTTGAGATTACCTTATCTATGCATGAGAAAATCCTAAGTACTGCCTTTGTGGATCATCTTGAGAATCATCTAGAAAGGTCTAGTGTTGGCTAGGCTTGAGAGAAGTTAATTTTGTCCCTATTTTGTCATATTGTTAAAGTTAAATCAAACAAAGACCTAAGGTGGGCGTGGCTGCCTATCAGTCCTCCCCACAAGGGGGGGAGGAAGACTTTGTATGTACTTGCCCACTTCCTCACCTGTGGGAGGAAGACAAATGTTCAGCCCTTCAAATGAAACACCCATAGGAAATTAACAACCCAGAATCAAATGCTGGATCCCTGCTATCTATACAGTCCTTAGGATCTAATTACATTGCCTCATAGCAAACATGTTCCATGATCTCTCATGGCTAAGGGTAGTATCACATGTATAGGAGCATCTAGTAATGCAATTCCTACTCCTCTCACCAATTAATCACCGTCTTAAGGGTGTGCAAAATTAGATCCGATCACTCTGCTGCATCTGGAAGGGGGGAGTCTGGGAGTAGTAAATACAAATATAAAAATTCAAATTTAATGTCTCCATCCAATTAATAACCACATTTTTGAGTTTCTGGTAGATCATTTCAGGTTCCTGGAAGATGGATCATCTCGGACAGGATATGCTGTTCCTACTTAATCTGATGTTGTCAAGAAAGAACCACTCCGTTCCGCAATGGTAGTGCAGGAGACGGAGCTGAAAACACTCGCTGAGGTTGGTAAGATGGCTGAGGGTAAGACTACTAACATAAAATGAGTGATGCCTTCGGTATCACTCATTGTTATGGTCTAATCTAGTGAAGCAGAGATTTTGTTGGATCCATGGCTAAGCCCATCAATAATGAATGCTGAGTGTATGAAAGATGTTTGATGCCCTGATACTGCCTGAGAAGGTATAGGTTACATTATTACCTGAAGTCTACCCTAAGTGGAAATCTGTGTGATATAGGATGGCTTAAGGCCAGTGGATTTCCAAAAAGTTTGCCTTTTTCAGATAAAGGCTACAGAGGCTGAAAGGAAACATCAAAGGATAAAGGTAGAAGTGATAATAGGACTCTGGAGAGTTGGTAATAAACTCTTCCTTTAGAGGGCACTCTACCTAAAGAGGATGGATTTAGAACATGGGCAAATCCAGAGAGAGAAGGTGTGATTGGGTTCTGTGGTGGATGACTCCTGGGTTCAACAATGCTGCCACTAGGTGAATGCTGTAATAGTGATGAGAGAACTATGGGAGTTCCAGGAAGGCATATGCCAAGGTCATCTTACCCATTTCAGAGACTGCGGATTGACTACATTCAGAACAAAGATGGAACAGTGTGAATATGTCTGTCTATATTGATCTCTTTCCAGGATATTCGGAGATTTGGCCTGTAGCGAAGGCTACAGCTAAAAGATACTGACTGAGGTGAGAGTACCTATCCCTGGGGTTTTTCTTCCTCCGATATACATCTAACCGGAAGATAGGCCTAAGTCCTTATGAAGTACTCTTTGGGAATGCTCCTGGATTAGGTGTCTATTTCCCCAATAGTTCCAGATGCAGCCTAGTAGTTTTCCAAATTATGTTGTCTGTTGCACAAGTTTATTGTCTAATGTGTATTTCCAAGTTTTAGTTGTTTCCTAGAATCCAGACTGTATAGAAGCGATTCATTCTTCACAATCAGGAGATTGGATAGTGGTGAAACAAGAGACGGGTGGAAAGTCCTAGAGCTATAGTTTGAAGACCTACATCAAGTCCTGATAACCGCCACCACTGCTGTCGTATTGCAAGGAGAAACTGATCGTATTGCAATCAAGTGTCAGGACTATAAGAGCCATAATGTTGTTTCATGCCTTATTGTTTGTTCCATATTGTGCAAAGGGGAAATCACAGTCAAATCAAATTCCAACGGTGTTATATTATCAAGATGAGTCAGGAACAACTAAGTTGACTTTTGCAGTATAGTGGACTGTAAGACAGATGACAGATAGGACACTTGGTTTTGGTCTGATAAGTACATCTGTGTGACGGGGACTGACCCAGTCTATGGTAATTGTATTTAAATATGACCATACCAACTGTGGATATTGGAAATTAACAAGAATGGAGTACTAATCTGAAGTGTTGGGAATATAATCTAGTGGAAACTACCTCTAGAGTCAGTAAAGGCGAAGGTTTGTTGCAAAGGATGACTATCCTGAAGGGAACACCACCAAACAGTTGTAAACATGATGAATGTAATCCTCTGTTCCTGTCCATTAGAAATCCTATACAACAGGATTTGGGGATATATGTGTTAGGAGCATGTGTAAGTGACCAAGATCCCCTAGGCAAATTTAGAATGTTGGTAAGGGAGAAATCTCAAAGTTCAGTTGCTTCTGTGGCTCCTACATCCTTACCTATAATTGACATTAAATATTTGGCCAAATTTAAAATATAATGACAAACTGACCTTAGAGACAGGATTTATACAGGAAAGCCCTTTGGTGTTTTCCCTCCAGGATATTGTTCTTACATAATTCAGCTGAAGATGACAAGTAGTGACTCTAACGTTTACTCTGACAGTTGGTTTATCAACCAAAATTATCAAAACGCAGATATCTGGTGATTGTGTGGAGATTTGAAACTCCGACCCAGGATGCAGGTAGAATGAAGTGGCCAATGTACCCTGATCAAGTCCTGATCGGGTACTGATGCCATTTGTTCTATTCTCACCTCCTGAGTGGGATCAAATCAGAAAACATTGTCCGGTCACGACTAAGGAGGTCACTGCCTACATCTTTTGACTCACGTTTATACATGGATACATGGATGCCATAGGAGTCTGTAGTAGAGTTTCTGATTAATTTAAAGCAAAAAGTCAGATAGTTGCAGGATTTGAGTCATTAACTCCCATGATTAGTAAAAATAATAATAATAATTTTTTTGATTGGATTAACATATCTATTGTCATCAACAGAGATTTGTGAATTATATCTGTGATGCTGTTAAGGGAATGGTGGAACAACTGAGCTCTTTTCCAGTGATGACTCTACAGAACCGACTGGTCCTTGACAGCAGAAAAAGGAGGGGTCTACAAGAACGGCTGCATCTACATCCTGGACAACACTGCCCCTGATGGAAGGATCACCAAGGATCTGAAGAAACTGATGGAAGGATCACCAAGGATCTGAAGAAACTGATGGAAGGATCACCAAGGATCTGAAGAAACTGATGAACTTTATCAAATGAACTGACGGGAAAAATTCTGAAATTAATATCATGGCCAGAATAATGTTTTGGGAACTGGTTCAGCGACTACAATGTTATTAGAATTTGGTTTTAATGGGCTGTCATATAGTTATACATTTTAGGAAAATTGTTTTGAAAATGTATAATACATCCATGCCCACACTATGTGTGTGTGCTGTGCCCCTGTCAAAGACAAAGATTATTCCATCCTTAAGTAAATAAAACCTTGTTGATGGTTGCGGGGTAATAGGACAAGGTGAAGGCAAAGCCGAAAGGGAGTTGAGGGGACCTGGTGAAGCAATAAGGAAAGTCCAGCTCTTCGCTGTTTAGGGCGTTGGGAGAGTACCTCACTTTGCCTGTTCACCTCTGGTCTATTTCCCGCAAAAGGAGGGATTTGTGAGAGAAGGATTTATGATTTTATGAATATATAATGAGAATATTCTGTAGTACACATTTCTGTCCACTAGATGGCTGCAAACCATATGTATGAGAAGGTCAATGAGGGAGGGGGAAGAGGGGATTCTGAAACCACTCCTATCAGGTTAAGGAGCCAATAGCCTCTTCTTAAGGAACACCCCTTTTGTGATGTCATGTCTGCTATTTAAGTGAATGTACTGTGAATAAAAGGCTCTCTCTCTCGCCTGCCCTCTTCTACCATGGCTAAAGGAGGATGAGAAGATGCTTTCATGAAACCACCTAGTGTCTGGTCTCATTATAAAGCAGTATGCTGTACACATACTTATTCTTCTAATTGATTTGGCACCACACAAAGAAGAAGGAGAGTCGCATGAATTGCGACGACACGTCCTACTGAACCTACTACCTCAGGTACCTGTAGCCGCCAGAATCTACAGCGATATTTGGTCGGACCTAATGCCGTTCTAAGGATGGTAAGGCCTGAGCAAGTACAGGCGCTAGTCAATTGGGTGGCCGACAGTGGATCCAGCACGTTCACATTATCTCCCACCCAGTCTTCTGCATTTCTAAACTACTGGCCTTTGAAATGCTGTCATTCAGGCTGGTGGAGACGGACAGCTTCAAACAGCTCATGTCGCTTGCTGTCCCACAGTACGTCGTTCCCAGCCGCCACTAATTCTCCAGGAGAGCCGTGCCCTCACTGCACAACCAAGTATCGGATAAAATCAAGTGTGCACTGCGCAACGCCATCTGTGGCAAGGTTCACCTAACCACAGATACGTGGACCAGTAAGCACGGCCAGGGACGCTATATCTCCCTAACTGCACACTAGGTAAATGTAGTGGCGGCTGGGCCACAGGCGGAGAGCTGTTTGGCGCACGTACTTCCGCCACCAAGGATCGCAGGGCATTATTCTTTGCCTCCTGTTGCCTCTTCTTCCTACTCGGCTTCCTCCTCCTCTTCTACTACCTCCTCATTCTGTCAGCGACAGACCTTCACCACCAACTTCAGCACAGCCAGGGGTAAACGTCAGCAGGCCGTTCTGAAACGGATGTGTTTGGGGGGACAGGCCCCACACCGCGCAGGATTTGTGGCGGGGTATAGAATAACAGACCGACGAGTGGTTGCTGCCAGTGAGCCTCAAGCCCGGCCTGGTGGTGTGTGATAATGAGCGAAATCTCGTTGCAGCTCTGGGACTAGCCGGTTTTACGCACATCCCTTGCCTGGTGCATGTGCTGAATTTGGTGGTGCAGAAATTCATTCACAACTAACCCGACATGTCAGAGCTTCTGCGTAAAGTGCGGGCCGTCTGTGCGCGCTTCCGGCGTTCTCATCCTGCCGCCGCTCGGCTGTCTGCTTTACATCGTAACTTCGGCCTTCCCGCTCACCGCCTCATATGCGACGTGCCCACCAGGTGGAACTCCACCTTGCACATGCTGGAGAGACTGTGCGAGCAGGAGCAGGCCATAGTGGAGTTTCAGCTGCAGCACGCACGGGTGAGTCGCCCTGCCGAACAGCACCACTTCACCACCAATGACTGGGCCTCCATGCGAGACCTGTGTGCCCTGTTGCACTGTTTCAAGTACTGCACCAACATGGCCAGTGGCGATGACGCAGTTATCAGCGTTACAATACCACTTCTATGTCTTTTTGAGAAAACACTTAGGGCGATGATGGAAGAGGATGTGGCCCAGGACGAGGAGGAGGAAGAGGGGTCATCTCTAACACTTTCAGGCCAGTCTTTTAGAAGTGGCTCAGAAAGAGGATTTTTGCAACAGCAGAGGCCAGGTACAAATTTGGCCAGCCAGGGCCCACTACTGGAGGACGAGGAGGAGGAGGATGAGGAGGAGGATGGGAATAAAGCATGTTCACAGCGGGGTAGCACCCAACGCAACTCGGGCCCATCACTGGTGCATGGCTGGGGGGATACGGAGGACGCAGACGATACGCCTCCCACAGAGGACAGCTTGTGCGACTACATGCTGCAGTGCCTGCCCAACGACAGCAGAGTTGTCCACATTTTAACGTATGCTGACTACTGGGTGGCCACCCTGCTGGATCCCCGTTACAAAGACAATGTGCCGTCCTTAATACCCTCACTGGAGCGTGATCGGAAGATGCACGACTACAGGCGCACGCTGGTAGACGCGCTCCTGAGAGCATTCCCGACTAACGCCGGGGGACAAGTGGAAGCACAAGGCGAAGGCAGGGGAGGAGGAAGAGGTCGCCAATGCAGCTGTGTCAGCGCCAGCACCTCAGAAGGCAGGGTTAGCATGGCCGACATGTGGAAAAGCTTTGTCACCTCGCCGCAACAACCGGCCCCAACTGCTGATATGGAACGTCTTAGCAGGAGGTAGCATTTAAACAACATGGTGGAACAGTACCTGTGCACACGCCTACACGTACTGACTGATGGTTCTGCCACATTCAACTTCTGGGTCTCCAAATTGTCTGCCTTGGAGGTGCTGGCCTGCCCTGCAGCCAGTGTACTCTCTGAACATGTATTTAGCACGGCAGGAGGCGTCATTACAGACAGACGCAGTCGCATGTCCACAGCCAACGTGGACAAGCTCACGTTTATTAAAATGAACCAGGTTTGGATCCCACAAGACTTGTCTGTACCCTGTGCAGAATAGACAGTTCTAACAGCCTCAACCATCCATCCTTGTACTCAAATGCACTAATTCCTTATTTATTTATTTTTTATATGTCCCAATATTTTGGGGGATACCCCTATGTAAAAAAGCAAAATAACACACATCTGTGTTGGCTACCTATTCCTCCTTCGCCGCCGCTTCCACCTAGACCGCCACATCCACCCATTCACCGCCTCCTCAACCTCTTCCTCCTACATCATTCCTAATTTTTATTTTTTTAAGGTCTTTTATGTTTTTTTAATTCATTTCCCTATCCACATTTGTTTGCAGAGTATTTGTCGTGCTCTTAAGCACATTTTGCAGCCCTCTAGCTCTTTCCAGGTCTATTTTAGAACCATTTTAGTGGCCAAACTTTAGTGATTTCAATGGGGTTTGGGTTCGGGGTCAAGTTCAGGTCCCGAACCCGAACTTTTTTTTCAAGTTCGGCCGAACCTGCTGAACCCGAACATCCAGGTGTCCGCTCAACTCTACTCAGGAGCACTGGAGCAAGCGGCTACTAGGAAGATGGAGGTTTTCCCGCCTGGAAGGAGTGCGGCGGCCGGCGGCGAGCATACAAGTGAGATAGGTGTGAGAGCATGCACACAGGGGCAGATTAAGTATATTATAGGCCGGGGGGCTGTTTACCCTTCTTGGGCCTCCTCTATCCATTTTCCCCAACCGTCCCCTCTTTCGCGTTGTGCCCCATGTTTATTTTTTTCTGGTAAATATTAAAGAACACTATGCCACATTTATAGTGTCATTGCCCATTACCCCCGAGGGTGCCAGGGATCTGGCAAACATAATGGGGGCAGCGTATGAAGAGATTTTAGAGGACGGCTATCGTCAGTGCTGACCCTAAACCATATAATCAATGTGATTAATCAATGAAAAGGAAGCAATAGAGGGACGAGTGGTGACAGTGCACAGAACCACATCCCTGGTGCAGGAGTGAACGCAGAATAATACACTACGATAGCTCACCGGTGTTTAGTGGTCGGAGGACTTTTAATGAAATAGAGTGGAATTATTATTACATATTATAGGATAAATTTAGATTGAGGGCTATCAGCCATAGTATTAGGAGAACCTAATACCCTTCATTTATCTATGTCAGATTTGTTGAATTCACGTCTATCATATAACACCCCCAGCCCCTCATAGTGTATAGCGTACAACACTCTGCAGTATACAGTGTAATACCCCACAGTATACAGTATATAACATCGCCCAGTATACAGCACCCCACAGTATGCAGTATAGCACCCTATAGTATACAGCACACCACAGTATGCAGTATAGCACCCTATAGTATAGAGCAGGCATGTCCAAAGTCCGGCCCGCGGGCCAATTGCGGCCCGCGGTCCGGAGTAAAACGGCCCCCCAGAGGTTTGATTAAATCGTGGGTATTCCGGCCCCCGGCCCCTCTCGCCAGTCACCGCCAGCTACTCACCGGGAGCCCACAGCTTCACAGGAAGAGGCTGCATCAGCAAAGGCCAAATCTCGCGGCGACGTCCGAGATCACGCGAGATTTGGTCTTTGCCTTCACAGAGAAGGAAAGCCGAGATCTCACAACGTCCGAGATCTCGCGGGATTTGGGCTCAGGGAGAAGGAAAGCCCAAATCTCAGATGTCCCGAGATCTCTGACGTCACGAGATCTCGGACATCACGAGATCTCGGACATCACGAGATCTCGGACATCGCGAGATCTCGGCTTTTCTTCTCTTGTAAGGCCAGAATATCGGTCATACTGAACATAACATATAATTGTGATCGATTAAGTTGCAGTTTGTGGAGGTCTCCTACCTCCACGGTCACATTACCCCCAGAGGACATTTATACAGTGTGAAGGTCTATCTTCTACCTCACAGGGTTTTTTTCTACCTCACAGGGTTTTTTTGCCTTCCTCTGGATTAACTTGTAGGATGACAGGCCGAACTGGATGGACAAATGTCTTTTTTCGGCCTTATGTACTATGTTACTATGTTACTATGTAAGGTCCCAAATGTAGAAGAAAAAATTTATTAAAACATTTCTGGCTGCGTTCTAGCGCTGAGTTCCAGGTCCAAACATAATAATCAAAGTCATCACCAATTAACGTCGCCTTTCCTTCTCCCTGCGCCTCCACACTTACAGCCACAAGGCCAGAGCGACCAAAGAAAATGCTGAGCTTGTTTGGCTCAACATATTTGTGTGAGAAGACATTCTCTGTTATGAACCTTAACAAGAATCGCATGCGGACAAGACTAAGTGACTCTCACTTGCGTGATATTTTGCGCATCAAAACCACAGCCTTTGAACCAGATCTAGCCTATCTGCTGCAGTCCAGATCTCAGTTTCCCCCTTCACATTAGTGCAGGCAAGATTTTTTTCAGTTGAGATGAATACATTGTAAAATCTCAGTTAAAGGGAACCTGTCATCAACTTTATGCTGACTGCACTGAGGGCAGCATAAATTTGTGACATAAATGCTGATTTCAGCGGTGTGTCACTCATGAGCTAAAAGTAAGTGGTTGCTGAGAACCAGCATCATAATCATTGCAGCACAGGCCTTGAAAAGAGTCAAATCTACCTGAGAAGAGTCCTGGTTATTCATAATCTCCTGCTCTCTCACCCATCTGCTGATGATTGACAGTTCTCTCCTAGAGAGAAAGGGAGAAAACTACGTAGGAGACTGTCAGTCATCAGCAGGTGGGCAGGGAGAGCAGGAATTCATGGATAACCATGACTCTTCTCAGGTGGCCGGGACTCTTTTCCAGGCCCAGTCTGTAATGATTGTGATGTTGGTTCTCGGCAACCACTTACTTTTAACTTATAAATGACCGACCGCTGAAATCAACTCACCTGTTTCTACTTTATTCTGCCTTTAGTATAGTATGGGCGGAATAAAGTTGATAACAGGTTCCCTTCAATGTCAGTTGGTCAATCAGTTATAAATATATTTGAACATATGTGTATACTTTGTGTTATGTTCCTGTTCACATTTTTGGAATTTAAAAGTTAACAGACAACCTTGTAATGTACTGTTTCCGATATATTTCTGCCTCCTGTTTTTTATATTGAAGGCAGAGTGATTTAACACCTGTTTAGATTTGTAATCCAAGTCACAAAATGAAAGGTATGCCGTTTGCAATAAAATTTGCATAAAATAGTTCATTTGCATGTTATTTTAATGGTTCAAGGAATGTTGGGCAAAATGGTCGGCCCTCGCACATGTTCACTTTATCAAATCTGGCCCTCCTCGAAAAAAGTTTGGACACCCCTGGTATAGAGCAACCCACTGTATGCTATATAGCACCCTATAGTATACAGCCCCCCACAGTATGCAGTATAGAACCCTATAGTATACAGCACCCCAAAGTATGCAGTATAGCACCCTATAGTATACAGTACCCCACAATATGCAATATATAGTATAGCACCCCACAGTATACAGCGCCCCACAGTATATAGTACCCCATAGTATGCAATACATAATATAACACCCAACACTATATAGTACCCCACAGTATGCAATACATAATATAACACCCCACAGTATGCAGTAAAGCATCCTATAGCATACAGTATAGCACCCCACAGTATACAGTAAAGCAGTATAGCACCCCACAGTATACAGCACCCCACAGTATACATCACCCCACAGTGTACAGTATACAGAACCCCACAGTATGCAGCACCCCACAGTATATAGCACCCCCTGGTATGCAGTATACAGCACCCCACAGTATACAGCAACCCACAGTATACAGCACCCCACAGTATACAGTATACAACAACCCACAGTATACAGCACCCCACAGTATACAGTAGAGCAGTATAGCACCCCACACTATACAGCACCCCACACTATACAGTAGCTTACAGTATAATAGCATAACAGCCCCTGTCACATTTTCCTGATGTAATCTTCACACACAAAAAAGCTCCACAATTATGGCAAACTTCTGCAGCAACACTCCTGGTAGAGAAAAAGGACCTTTGATTACCTCATAGCCATGTGACCAGTAATATCGATATGTTACCGGTCACATGGTGAAGATGTCATCAAAGGTCCTTTCTCCTAAGAGAATCACAGCTCTCCTTCCTTGCAGAGACATTGGGCCGGACACTGCTGCTCATCCCCCTTGAGCCATTCATTAAATGATTCAATGAATGACAATGGCAGGATGCGGTACCGCCGCTAGACTCTCAGTCAAAGGCTGCTGCACATGTTACAAAATGAAAGTAAGAAGCCTGGGAACACAAAATGACCCATAATTCCATGCAGCCAACCAATCCGCAGGTAGCCATTCCCTGTGATGTCACAGTCCTATAAAAGTCTCATCCCGCACGGCCGCCATTTCACTGTGAGCTAAGCTTAGGGAGAGATGTGACAAGTGCTTATGCGCTAGGGACAGTGTTACAGAAAGCTATTAATAACAGAATATTGGATAGGAAGAGTGCAAGGACAGTGCAGGGAGATCGTAGGGAGAGTTTTTAGAGACTTGGGGTACAAATATTTCTATTCTTGGTATACATTCTCACACCCAAATCCTTTAAGATGGATCCAGGAAAGGTGAAGGCTATTCTAGGTTGGGTGAGACCCTCCTCCCTTAAAGCATTACAAAGTTTTTTGTGTTTCTCTAAATATTATCGAAAATGTATAAAAAAAAATTCTGTTATTGCTAAACCTCTCACCAACCTAACTAGGAAGGGGGCAGATTTACTGAATTGGTCACTGAAAGCCATTAAAGCTTTCGAAGCATTCAAGAGGTGTTTTGTTAACCCCCCTATTTTGGTCCATGCCTCCGAGGATGGGGTAGGAGCAGTACTCTGCCAGGGGCCAGCAACTCTCACTAATCTTAGGCCCTGTGTCACGAGTTGGAGGTCCCAGGAGAGACCACCGCGTCGTCAAGCAATAAACAAACGGAAATCAGGTACAGACACACAAAAGTTTATTGCACAAACAAAAACCAGGGAAGGCAGCACAGACAAAACATGAGCTCTATGTACCGTCAGCACAGTGGGAGAAAACCCCCACTGCGCTACTGTCTAGTAATACTCGAGAGGGGCGTGACTAAGCAACTCCTGGTATTCACTAGGGCCCCAGATGGTAGGGTTAGACTTTGCAGCAGGAAGTTGCCAGGGTCCACTCTGGAGCGTGAACTAGACAGTGACAGCAGGAACGAATGGACAACAGGTACCAGAAGGTACTGACGGCACATAGGCAAACAAAACATAAACAGGCAAATACAAAACAGGGCAACTAATAACACAAGCAGGAATACATAGCAAGGAAACAGGAGTGACAATGAGCAGAGAAGGACTTGCTCCACCAGTAGTAAACTGCATGGCCTTGCGCATTGCACTCTGCTGCAAAGAAAGGTGCAGCAAGGGCTTGCTGAACAGAGACATAAATACACACAAGGTAACTAAAACATAACTGGCAAAACAGATAACAGAAACACAGGAAAGAGGACATCAAAGAGGACGGGAATGAACAAGTAGGAAACCCACAGAGCACAGACAGACAGACACGGATCCCATGGGTCAGCAGCATGGGAGAGTGAATACAAACAGGAGCAGGACAAGACAACACACACCAGGAGAGCTGACCCAGAACTGAGGAAACCTCAGCCTTATATACAGGTTCCATGGGTGCAGCAGAGAGGCCACACCCATGGAGCAGACAGAGAGGATTAACTCCTAATAGGAACACAGGGGAGTTAACCCATACAGAACCACAAACAACACACAGAAATGAAACTTCAGCGAGGAGCGCCGAACGAGCAAGGACGGAAGGTCACAGCCAGAGATAGTGGCTGTGACACTCCCACCCCTCAAAGCCCCCCCCTCTCCTCCCAAGCAGAAAGGGGAAGAAGTGGGGCAACAACCCAAACAGAACCAGGCAAGGGGACAGAAATCAAAGGGGTGACGAGGTACAAGGGCAGGTACACACACGACGACCGCAACCAGCCCAACCCCTGAAAACCAGCCTACACGGAGGGTCCGCAGCCAGTACGCCATGGGAAGATAGCCAGCCAACACGGCATACACGTCAAGTGAACCGCACCAAGAAGTTACCTCCCCCTCCACTCTCCCTCCGGAGAATGACATGTCTGCCAAGAACTGATTGGCCAGACATGCAGACACCCCCTTCCGGAGGATTGGGACCAGGAACAGGAACTAGACAGGAATACAAAGAAAATCAGAATCAAAGGGGTATAGAGGTACACAAGCAGAACACATAAGACGACCGCAGCCAGCACGCAGCCCCTAGCAACCAGCCTACATGGTAAACGCAGCCAGTACGCAAAGAGCAATGCAGCCAGCCTACACGGCCACAAAAGTCATGGTGAACTGCAGTGTGCTAACACCTCCCCCTCCACTCTCCCTCCGGAGAATGGCAAGTCTGCCAAGAACTGATTGGTCAGACATGCTGACACCCCCTTCCGGAGGCCAGGACCAGAAGCAGAAACCCTGCGCCGAAAACGGAAAACACGGCCGTAGGCAGAACTGCAAGCTAAAAAGGCTACACCGGACGTCCCCCCTGGCAACCAGCATACACTGAGAACACCGCAGCCAGTAAACCAAGGCAACCAAATCCGATACCTAAAGGCACCATAAAGAGAGAAATACAGAATGCACACACACCACAGATAAGCAGAAAACAGAACAAAAAAAAAAACTCTGTGAAAGTTCACTTGTTCATTCTGTCACGAGTTGGAGGTCCCAGGAGAGACCACCGCGTCGTCAAGCAATAAACAAACGGAAATCAGGTACAGACACACAAAAGTTTATTGCACAAACAAAAACCAGGGAAGGCAGCACAGACAAAACATGAGCTCTATGTACCGTCAGCACAGTGGGAGAAAACCCCCACTGCACCACTGTCTAGTAATACTCCAGAGGGGCGTGACTAAGCAACTCCTGGTATTCACTAGGGCCCCAGATGGTAGGGTTAGACTTTGCAGCAGGAAGTTGCCAGGGTCCACTCTGGAGCGTGAACTAGACAGTGACAGCAGGAACGAATGGACAACAGGTACCAGAAGGTACCGACGGCACATAGGCAAACATAACATAAACATGCAAATACAAAACAGGGCAACTAATAACACAAGCAGGAATACATAGCAAGGAAACAGGAGTAACAATGAGCAGAGAAGGACTTGCTCCACCAGTAGTAAACTGCATGGCCTTGTGCATTGCACTCTGCTGCAAAGAAAGGTGCAGCAAGGGCTTGCTGAACAGAGACATAAATACACACAAGGTAACTAAAACATAACTGGCAAAACAGATAACAGAAACACAGGAAAGAGGACATCAAAGAGGACGGGAATGAACAAGTAGAAAACCCACAGAGCACAGACAGACAGACACGGATCCCATGGGTCAGCAGCATGGGAGAGTGAATACAAACAGGAGCAGGACAAGACAACACACACCAGGAGAGCTGACCCAGAACTGAGGAAACCTCAGCCTTATATACAGGTTCCATGGGTGCAGCAGAGAGGCCACGCTCATGGAGCAGACAGAGAGGATTAACTCCTAATAGGAACACAGGGGAGTTAACCCATACAGAACCACAAACAACACACAGAAACTCAAAAATTCACTATATAAACAGAAAAATATTTGAAGATTTTGCTTTTCTTTGAATCACTTAACTAATATTTAGTTGTATAACCACTGTTTCTGAGGAACTGCTGTACATCTGTGTTGCATGGAGTCAACTAACTTCTGGCACCTGCGAACAGGTATTCCAGCCCAGGATGATTGGACTACATTCCACAGTTCTTCTCTATTTCTTGGTTTTGCCTCAGAAACTGCATTTTTGATGTTAGTTTTCTATTGGATTAAGATCCGGGGATTGGGCTGGCCACTCCATATTGTCAATCTTGTTGGTCTGGAACCAAGATGTTAAAGGTGTACTGGTGTGTTTGGGGTCGTTTTCTTGTTGGAACACCCATTTCAAGGGCATTTTCTCTTCAGCATAAGGCAGCATGACCTCTTCAAGTATTCTGATGTATTCAAACTTATCCGTGATCCCTGGTATGCGATAAATAGGCCCAACACCTTAGTATGAGAAACATCCCCATATCATTAAGCTTGCGCAATCATGCTTCACTATCTTTACAGTGTACTGTGGGTTGAATTCAGTGTTTGGGGGTTGTCTGGCAAACTGTCTCTGGCCACTAGACCCAAAAAGAACAATCTTACTTTCATCAGTCCACAAAAAGTCAATGTGCTCTTTGGCAAATTGTAACCTCTTCAGCACATGTCTTTTTTTAAACAGTGGGACTTTGCGGGGGCTTCTTGCAGATAGCTTGGCTTCACATAGAAGTCTTCTAATTGTAACAGTACTCACAGGTAACTTTAGACCTTCTTTGATCTTCCTGGAGCTGATTGTTGGCTGAGTACTTGCCATTTTGGCTATTCTTCTATCCATTCGAATG
This sequence comes from Bufo bufo, assembly GCF_905171765.1. Classification (NCBI taxonomy): domain Eukaryota; kingdom Metazoa; phylum Chordata; class Amphibia; order Anura; family Bufonidae; genus Bufo; species Bufo bufo. The sequence goes on from NC_053391.1 coordinate 91,666,372, forward strand.
GTAGTTTTTTGCTTTCTTCCACGTCTTTCAGGTTTTGGTTGCCATTTTAAAGCATTTGCGATCATTTTAGCTGATCAGCCGATCATTTTCTGCACTTCTTTGTATGTTTTCCCCTCTCTAATCAACTTTTTAATGAAGGTACGCTTTTCTTCTGAACAATGTCCTCAGAATTTCAGAGGGAAATGCACTGTAACCAGCATGTACAATATTTGCTGCCTTCCTTCCTTAACCTCTTGAGGACTGGTCTCATTTTCACCTTAAGGACCAGGCCATTTTTTGCAAATCTGACATATGTCACTTTATGTGGTGATAACTTTAAAACACTTTTACTTATCCAGGCCATTCTGAGAATGTTTTCTCGTCACATATTGTACTTCATGACAGTGGTAAAATGTAAAAAAAAAAATGTAACAAAAGTTTTGAAAAATTAGCTAATTTCCAAGTTTCAATTTCTCTACTTTTATAATACATAGTAATACCTCCAAAAATAGTTATTACTTTACATTCCCCATATGTCTACTTCATGTTTGGATCATTTTGTGAATGACATTTTATTTTTTGGGGCTGTTATAAGGCTTAGAAGTTTAGAAGCAAATCTTGAAATTTTTCCGAAAATTTCTGAAACCCACTTTTTCAGGACCAGTTCAGGTCTGAAGTCACTTTGTGAGGCTTACATAATAGAAACCACCTACAAATGACCCAATTGTACAAACTACACCCCTCAAGGTATTCAAAACTGATTTTACAAACTTTGTTAACCCTTTAGGTGTTCTACAAGAGTTAATGAAAAATAGAGATAAACTTTCAAAATTTCACTTTTTGGCAGATTTCCCATTTTAATCAATTTATTCCAGTTACAAAGCAAGGATTAACAGCAAAAAAAACCTCAATATTTATGGCCCTGATTCTGTAGTTTACAGAAACACCCCATATGTGGTCGTAAACTGCTGTACAGGCATTCGGCAGGGCGCAGAAGGAAAGGAATGCCATACGGTTTTTGAAAGGCCGATTTTGCTGGACTGTTTTTTTGACACCATGTCCCATTTGAAGCCCCCCTGATGCACCCCTAGAGTAGAAACTCCAAAAAAAGTGACCCTATTTTAGAAACTATGGGATAGGGTGGCAGTTTTGTTAGTACTATTTTAGGGTACATATGATTTTTGGTTGCTCTATATTACACTATTTGTGAGGCAAGGTAACAATAAATAGCTGTTTTAGTACCGTTTTTATTTTTTTTATTTAAAATATTCACCTGACAGGTTAGATCATGTGGTATTTTTATAGAGCAGGTTGTCACGGACGCGACAATACCAAATATGACTAAATTTTTTGGTTGTTTGTTTCAGTTTTACATAACAAAGCATTTAAAAATATATAAATGATTCTTTAGTGTCTCCACATTCTGAAAGCCAATTTTATCTATTTTTTGGGCGACTGTCTTGTGTTGGGGCTAATTTTTTTGGGGATGAGATGACGGTTTGATTGGCACTATTTTGGGGTGTGTATACCTTTTTGGTCGTTTGCTATTACACTTTTTGTGATGTAAGGTGACAAAAAATGGCTTTTTTTACACCTTTTTTTTTTTTTTTTTTTTTTTACGGTATTCACCTGAGGGGTTAGGTCATGTGATATTTTTATAGAGAAGATTACGGACGCGGCAATACCTAATATGTATACATTTTTTTATTTATGTAAGTTTTACACAATAATATAATTTTTGAAACAAAAAAAATATCATGTTTTAGTGTCTCCATATTCTGAGAGCCATAGTTTTTTCAGTTTTTGGGTGATTATCTTAGGTAGGGTCTTATTTTTTGCGGGATAAGATGACGGTTGGATTGCTGCTATTTTGGGGTGTATATGACTTTTTCATCTCTTGCTATTACACTTTTTGTGATGTAAGGTGACAAAAAATAGCTTTTTTTACACAGTTTTTATTTGAATTTTTTTTACGGTGTACACCTGAGGGGTTAGATCATGTGATATTTTTATAAAGCAGGTTCTTATGGACGCGGCGATACCTAATATGTATCGTTTTTTTTATTTATTTAACTTTAACACAATAACAGCATTTTAGAGAAAAAAAAATCATGTTTTAGTGTCTCCATAGTCGGAGAGCCATATTTCTTTTTACTTTTTGGGCGATTGTCTCATGTAGGGGCTCATTTTTTGCGGGATGAGGTGCCGATTTGATTGGTACCATTTTGGAGTACATACTTCAATTAAATTTCAATTTCATCATAGTTTTTATTTTTATTTTTTATGGCGTTCACCGTGCGGAGAAAGTAACCTGACCGTTTTATACATCAGGTCATTATGGACGCGGTGATATCAAACATGTGTAGTGCATTTTTTTTTTTTAATTTTAACTTTGTTCTTGAAGATCTTGTGGGTCTGATGTCTGTATAATACAATACAGTACACTAGCGTATATAGTGTACTGTAGTGTATTGTGACTTTACACTTAGTCTGATCAGACTTCTGCCTTTAGCAGAAGTCTGATCAGACTTAGCCTTACCATGGCAAGCCGGAAGCCTGTGAAGGCGTCCGGTTGCCATGGTAACCATCACCCGCTGCCACAACAGAGCAGCGGGTGATGGGGAGGGAGGGGGGCCCCCTCCCTCTGTGATCCCGTCAAGAATCGGGGGCTGAAACGGCACAGCGGGAGAGGGGGAGAGCGGCATGGAAAGTGTTAAACGGCTGACATCACAGCACAGATGTCAGCCGTTTCAAGTAAAGTGTCAGTAATGTAGCAATGTGCTGGCACTCTGCTTAAACCACTCGACCATCCTGAAAATGAGAGGGGACAGATATTAAAATATCTGTCATTTTGAAGTTTATGATCTCCACGGACCGCGGGGATCAGAAACTTCCGAAAGTGCTGAAAACCGTAGGTCTGAATTGAGGGGGGGGGGGGGGGTCACAGGATCCCCCTCGGCATTGTCACAGAGTTCCTGCTGAATGATTTCAGCAGGTCCTCTGTTCCGATCACCGCCTGCTGCGCGGCGGTGACCGGAAATACACATGGCGTACAACGTGTCCTTAAGTACCGGGACATCAGGGCGTAAAAAAAAAAATTCACAGTATGAAAAATAATTATATAGTGTAGGAGTATAAGCTGTATATCACTGAATTATTATCCTACTAAAACTTAACTTTTATGTCATTAACATTTAAAATAAGTCCCACAAAGGTGTTTAGATAGCTGCATATATAAGATAAAATAGGCTTATGCACAATAAGGCACAGGGTATATATAAGCAAATAGAGAGCACGATTTTGGACTAGATAGTCCCCACTCACGGTTTGATGAATTTTCTGTTATGGAGATATATCGAACCAAAGCAAGTTATACGTGTTTGTGGTAGGAAGGTCCACAGGAACAAATAGATAGGTGTTCGCTGCAAATATCATAAAAGATGATGAAGTCACCGGCTCTTCTTATGCAGGACGGATAGGTAACTGGGAGGATAATGTCCCTAGCCGACTAGTGAGGTCCTGCCTAAAAGTGGAGAGGTCTCCCGCCTATATGCGGGAGAATCACCCCCAAGGCAGAGACCCCACTTATCGACGGCTATCCCTGTTATCCTGGCCCTACCTGTACACCCTATGTCCCCAAGAGGTTAAATAAGGGCAATAATTGCCACCTATTTTTCAAAGAATGACCTCACTCATAGAACTTCAAATTTGCGATATGAAAATTTGCGATCAACACTACTCCTAAAGTCAAAGATATTGCAGCCTTCTCATTAGCCCACTGTTTATTTTGCCCTTCTTCTGATCGGTCATAAGAACACCCCCCAAAAAATTGGATCCTGTTTATGGCCTCATGCACACGACTGTTTTTCGGGTCCGCATCCGAGCCACAGTTTTTGCGGCTCGGGTGCGGACCCATTTACTTCAATGGGGCCGCAAAAGATGCAGACAGCAAGCACTCTGTCCGCATCCGTTGGTCCGTTCCGAGGCCCCGCAAAAATAATATAGCATGTCCTATTATTGTCCGTTTTGTGGACATGAATAGGCATTTCTACAATGGGCCGCAAATTGCGGAAGGCAGACGGACGGCTTTTTTTTTTTGCGGATTCGCGGTTTGCAGACCGAAAAAAAACGGAACGGTCGTGTGCATGTAGCCTTTTGAGCATCCGCCTT